>NC_046166.1:23143946-23443946 GCF_011064425.1 Rattus rattus | reverse complement strand
ATCTTCCTTCTAATTGAGATTTAGTCATCCTCACTTGGACCTTCTCTCTTGTTTAGCTTCTTTAGGTTTGTGGGGGATAGCATGAGTATCCTGTATTTTATGGCTAATATCTACTTATAAGTGAGTACACACCAAGAAATTATTATCAATACATTAGGAAGCTATTAAAACTTTTCACAGAGAACAAAGATGTTCTCATGTCCAGTTTAGACATGTCATAGTGTTAATATACTAGGCAGACTCACTAAGAACAAAGCAGGAGCATAGAGTCCAACACCAGCTAAAATTTATAGTAGAAGTTGGGCAAAAACAGCTGTCTGAAACCTAGTAATAACCGTGAAGAGGTATGGAATGGAAATATTTGGGAAGTAAGTAAAGCAAATTTTGCAGGTGTTTACATTTGAGACTATAAGCTTGTTAAATACTTTCAATGTCCTCTTGCTAGGTGTGGGTTATAAGATTTAGAACATATGATCAAATTAAGCACACATAAGTCAGTTACCTGAATGGGATTGTTAAAAATCCATAAAAATTGTACTACTGGGATATTGGGTGTTTCCCAGCAGTCATTTCTCATTTTATTTGAAATTGCTGCTCATATCCGCATGATAAGGCTTCCAGGAAATATATTTTTATTTGCTTAGATCTTTAGCCTTTAAACAGTGTGCCTTTCTCTCTCAGTTATGGTACATATTGCAAAGGTAGATGACATATTTCTGGTCTCAATTCACTGATGGGAAAAATGATATGAAAATATTACTTAGTCAGGCATCTCAGGGCTCTTACTATTGAAAATCATGACTCTGACACAATTCTGGATGCCTGTGCTCTTATATCTTCTTGGAAGGCTGCTGTATTAATTTAATCTTTTTATGAGTGGTTTTCCTTACATCCAGTGTGCTTATGAAATGAGGATTTTAGGAAAATATTAACATAGCACATTCAGTGCACATTGGACTGCTGAACGGGGTCTACTAGTCCTCATGCAGGAATTATTTACATTCACTATACCTATATTTGTCCACTGAGGGAGAAAAAGGAAGGAGAAAATTATTCCTCTAAATTAATATATGGCACTTTAATTTTATTACTTGTCATTCACTATATTTAAGACTCAATTTTATTGCTTTATTGTAGTTATAAACACCTAAAGTCTCATTATGAATCCAAATGGAAAGTGTGTGATATTTTATGACACCATTATAGTATGGATTTAGGTTTTATGGGATAACATTGGAAACTTACTACCTGTCATTTCCTCTTGGGTTTCCTGTGTCCCCATCTGCAAGGCATATTCTAGTGTTACTTTAAAGCCTGTCTACAGTTTTGAAGGTGGAGTCAGCCTGTTTCAGAGCTAGAAAACAAAATGAAATGACACTCACAGAAAATGACAAGCAGACAGTACTGCAGAGGGGCCCTTGAACATTCACAGTCCTTAGCAACGTGGACAGGAGAATAGATTGTCAGTGTTGGTGGCGCACATCAGCCCAGAGGCTCAGGCCGGACGTTCTCTGTGAGTTCAGTGCAAGCCTGATCTATGTGGAATGTTGCAAGATAACCAAAGCTATACATCTAGACCTTATCTTACAAAGCAAAACAGAAAACATTCCTTTCCTCTTCAGTTTTGGATAGTTTCTTTGTGGGAAGATATGTATACTGGAATTATTTTTATATTTCCAGTCAATCCTCTCTTCGTGAAGTTTGTGAATATTGACTAGAAGAGTTGCCTCCTAAATGGTTATCTATCAGTTTCCATATGATGTCATTCATCTTGTTTTAATAATCCACTGCAGAAAAGATGTTGTAACCCTATTAATACTACTGGGTTAACCTTGAAGGGGAAATAAGCCATATCATTACTTTAAAATGCTAAGTAGAGAGAGCTCATCACCCAGACAGGTGGGCACTCCTGAGACTGCAAGGCAGGAGAGACCACCAATACTGCCGACCCTTGCCCACATCCCTGGCCCAAGAGGAAACTGTACAGGGCCTCTGGGAGCAGGACTATAGGGGCTGCAGGTCCCTTGTGGTCCAGACCTCGCTCAAACAGCTCCCTGCACATAAATCCTGTGGGAGGGAGAGCTAGACCTTCAGAGGGGCAGACACATCTGGGAAGCCAAAGGAGACTCTGCCCACATATCTTACTCTAGAGGAAATTTCCTAGAACCATCTGGGCCCCCTGTGCACAGGGTCCTGAGAAAAGTCGGGGCAGGCCCTTCTGGTAGCTGCCCTCACAGAGAGCTGAAACACAGCCCCTGAGGAGCAACTTCAGGCCCAGGACCAGATGTAAGACCAACTTTTCTGCTCCAAGTGACCTGCCTGTGGACTCAGGACACACACCCACAGGAACAGCTGAAGACTAGTAGACAGGAAAGACTACACGTCTGAAAGCAGAACACTCTGTTCCCATAACTGGCTGAAAGAAAACAGGAAAACAGGTCTACAGCACTCCTGGCACACAGGCCTATAGGACAGTCTAGCCACTGTCAGAAATAGCAGAACAAGGTAACACCAGAGACAACCTGATGGCGAGAGTCAAGCACAGGAACCCAAGCAAAAGAAACCAAGAATGCATGGCATCACTGGAGCCAAATTCTCCCGCCAAAGCAAACACTGAATATCCAAACACACCAGAAAAGCAAGATCTAGATGGAGGACTTCAAGAGAGTCATAAAGAACTCACTTAGAGAAATGCAGGAAAACATAAATAAAGAAGTAGAAGCCTACAGAGAGGAATCACAAAAATCCTTGAAAGAATTACAGGAAAACACAACCAAACAGGTGAAGGAATTAAAAATGGAAATAGAAGTAATAAAGAAAGCACAAAGGGAGACAACCCTGGATATAGAAAACCAAAGGAAGAGACAAGGAACCGTAAATACAAGCATCACCAACAGAATACAAGAGATAGAAGAGAGAATCTCAGGAGCAGACGATTCCATAGAAATTATCAACACAACTGTCAAAGATAATGGAAAATGGAAAAAGCTACTGGCCCAAAACATACAGGAAATCAAGGACACACTGAGAAGATCAAACCTAAGGATAATAGGTATAGAAGAGAGTGAAGACTCCCAACTCAAAGGACCAGTAAATAACTTCAACAAAATCATAGAAGAAAACTTCCCTAACCTAAAGAAAGAGATGCCCATAAACATACAAGAAGCCTATAGAATTCCAAATAAATTGGACCAGAAAAACTCTCCTCCCATCACATAATAGTCAAAACACCAAACGCACAAAAGAAAGAAAGAATATTAAAAACAGTAAGGGAACAAAGGTCAGGTAACATATAAAGGCAGACCTATCAGAATACACCAGACTTCTCACCAGAGACTATGAAAGCCAGAAGATCCTGGACAGATATCATACAGACACAAAGAGAACACAAATGCCAGCCCAGGTTACAATATCCAGCAAAACTCTCAATTAACATAGATGGAGAAACCAAGATGTTCCATGACAAAACCAAATTTACGCAATATCTTTCTACAAATCTAGCCCTAGAAAGTATAGTAAATGGTAAAGCCCAACACAAGGAGGCAAGCTACACACTAGAAAAAGCAAGAAACTAATTGTTTTGTAACAAAACAAAGAGAACACAAGCACACAAACATAATCTCACATCCAAACACGAATATAACAGGAAGCAACAATCACTATTCCTTAATATCTCTCAACATCAATGGACTCAATTCCCCAATAAAAAGACACAGATTAATAAACTGGATATGCCATGAGTACCCAGCATTTTGCTGCCTACAGAAAACACACCTCAGAGACAAAGATAGACACTACTTCAGAGTAAAAGGCTGGAAAACAAGTTTCCAAGCAAATGGTCTGAAGAAGAAAGCTGGAGTAGCCATTCTAATATCAAATAAAATCGATTTTCAACTATAAGTCATCAAAAAAGATAAGGAAGGGACACTTCATATTCATCAAAGGAAAAATCGACCAAGGTGAACTCTTAATTCTAAATATCTGTGCTCCAAATACAAGGGCACCTACATACATAAAAGAAACCTAACTAAAGCTCAAAGCACACATTGCACCTCACACAACAATAGTACGAGATTTCAACACCCCACTCTCATCAATGGACAGATCATGGAAAAAGAAATTAAACAGAGACATAGACAGACTAAGAGAAGTCATGGACCAATTGGACCTAACAGATATTTATAGAACATTCTATTCTAAAACAAAAGGATATACCTTCTTCTCACCACCTCATGGTACTTTCTCCAAAACTGACCATTTACTCGGTCATAAAACAGGCCTCAAAAGATATAGAAAGAGATAAATAATCCCATGCATCCTATCAGACCACCACAGGCTAAAACTGGTCTTCAATAACAATAATGAAAGAACACTCACATATACATGGAAGTTGAACAATGCTCTACTCAATGATAACCTGGTCAAGGAAGAAATAAAGAAAGAAATTGAAGACTTTTTAGAATTTAATGAAAATCAAGGTACAACATACCCAAACTTATGGGACACAATGAAAGCTGTGCTAAGAGGAAAACTCATAGCGCTGAGTGCCTGCAGAAAGAAACAGGAAAGAGCATATGTCAGCAGCTTGACAGCACACCTAAAAGCTCTAGAACAAAAAGAAGCAAACACACCCAGGAGGAGTAGAAGGCAGGAAATAATCAAACTCAGAGGTGAAATCAACCAAGTAGAAACAAAAAGGACCATACAAAGAATCAGCAGAAACAAAAGCTGGTTCTTTGAGAAAATCAACAAGACAGAAAAACCCTTATCCAGACTAACCAGAGGACACAGAGAGTGTTTCCAAATTAACAAAATGAGAAATGAAAAGGGAGACATAACTACGGAATCAGAGGAAATTAAAAAATATCATCAGATCCTACTACAAAGCCTATATTCAACAAAACTTCAAAATCTGGAGGATTATTAGCCCAAATACTCGAATTACCCTAGATGCACCGAACACTTGAAACTCAAGAAGGATGACCAAAATGCGAATGCTTCACTCTTTCTTTAAAAGGGGAACAAGAATACCCTTGGCAGGGAACAGGGAGGCAAAGTTTAGAACAGAGGCTGAAGGAACGTCCATTCAGAGCCTTCCCCACATGTGGCCCATACATAGACAGCCACCAAACTAGATAAGATGGATGAAGCAAAGAAGTGCAGGCCGACAGGAGCCGGATGTAGATCTCTCCTGAGAGTCACAGCCAGAATACGGCAAATACATAGCCGAATGGCACCATCAAACCACTGAACTGAGAACAGGACCCCCGTTGAAGGAATCAGAGAAAGGAGTGAAAGAACTTGAAGGGGCTTGAGGCCCCATATGTACAACTATATCAACCAACCAGAACTTCCAGGGACTAAGCCACTACCCAAAGACTATACATGGACTGACCCTGGGCTCCAACTGCATAGGTAGCAAAATAGCCTAGTAAGAGCACCAGTGGAAGGGGAAGCCCTTGACCCCTGCCAAGGCTGGACCCCCAGTGAATGGGATTGTTAGGGAGAGGGTGGTAATGGGAGGATGATGGGGAGGGCAGAGGGAGGGATTAGGGGAATGTTTGCCTGGAAACTGGGAAAGGTAATAACAATTGAAATGCAAATAAGAAATATCCAATTTAATACAAATGGAGAAAAAATGAAAAAAGAAATACCCAATTTAATAAACATGGAGAAAAAAATAAAATGCTAAGTAAAAAGTTCACAAGTAAAATATTGGTGAGCTGTCAAATTTCATTAAATTTAATGCGTTGCTAAAGCAAATTTTTGTTTTAAAAATTATGTTATATACTTATTGTTTATTTTGATGCAACAAGTGTAAAATTCATGTTTAAGAAACCATAGAGATTTTGTTTAATAATATGTTGTAGATTATTAAATTTTATAAGGTCTTAGCATAGAACTAATGTGTTATAACAAGATGTTATAAAAATTCCTATTTGTACCAAGCAAAGTATGGAAAATAAATTCTGAAGCTCAGCATTGGATGATTACACAAATCGTTTTTAAGAAGAATCTGGAGAAAATGCATTTGTATCAATAACAAACACTGCCATTAATGATTATTGTATATAAAAGGTACAACCAGTTTCAAGTCAGATGATGGCAGTGAAATTATAATAATTTTATTAAGAAGTGACAAATAGTGGCACCTGAACAATCATATAACTCAAAACATCATCATGGATTTTTCTATCAGTCGGAATTTATCAGTGTATTGATTGCGGGAAATTTATTCATTATAGGGAAAAGAATTGGCTTAAATCTAGCTGTCTATGGAGAGGTCAATGTAATAAATATTTGGAACACATATAAATATATATTTGTGTATATATAAAATAACACTCGCATCTGCAAGGTAAGCCCACCGGAGGCCTCCACAATGACATGCTTATAGCCGAAAAGAAAGGCTCTACTGCCTGCTGGCAGTGTCACATGGACTTGGTCACATCAGGCAGCGTTATGCCCTACAGCTCTTTGTGTTTATTGCATGAAAAATATCCTACGTGGCACATTTCAGTGAGTAAGAAGCAGAACTGCAGAAGGCAAAAAGCAGGGTTAGCACATTTATGGACATTTTACTCAGATTTTCTGCAAATCTTTCCTGACTAGGTCCTTCTTTCCCTTTGAGCAGCTCATGTTGGGGTCAACATGAAGATTTTTAAGGTCAGAATGGTACCTATAGTGTGGTGTTAGTCAGGTTATGGTCGAGAGCCTCTATTCAGCACAATACAGACAGACAGACATATACATGTGTATGCACAATTGATTTTACTCTCCTTTTATGTGTGCATGCATATCAACATTTGTTGAGGCTAGATGAGGATGTCCAAACACCCTGATTTGTACTTACAGCCTGTTTTATATATACTGCCTGACATGGGAGCTGGGAACTGAATTCGGGTCTTCTAGAATAGCAGGAAATATTCTTTTTTTAAAAAGATTTATTCATTTATTATATATAAGTACACTGTAGCTGTCTTCAGATACACCAGAAGGGGCCATCAGATCTCTTTACAGATGGTTGTGAGCCACCATGTGGTTGCTGGGAATTGAACTAATGACCTCTGGAAGAGTAGTCAGGTGCTCTTAACCGCTGAACCATGTCTCCAGCCCAGCAGGAAATATTCTTAACTGCTAGGATCTCTGTCTCTCTCTCTGTCTCTCTCTCTGTCTCTCTCTCTGTCTCTCTCTCTCTTTATATATATATATATATATATATATATATATATATATATATAACTCTAATTATATTTTAGTCATTACTATCATTCTATTTGGTCTCTGTAGAACTCAATAAATTTATATCATATATAGAAGTTAAATATGATGGAATTCCATTAAAACTCAAAAATGATTCATAATTTTGGCCTAATTCAAAATCTAGAAAGAATAACTTCAAAGATCAGCAGTGAAATAGAATGATACTTGAGGAATCCTGGCTTGCATTTGTTGGACTTCATTACTAGCAGGGATAGACCTCGATATCTATTTTAATTCTAATTTTTTTTATTTATAAGCTATGAAAATGAGACTGCATCAGTTGAATTCTAAATCTAGACAGTAATTTCCAAGAGAGCTATGGAATCAAAATGAAAGTATCAGAGAAAAAGGTTATTTTTGCTAAACAGCTAGATGTACCCTGTCTTCATTTATCATAGATATTTCTAGGAAACATGAATTGTTGGAAAATTTTGAGATACATGTGCTACTTGATTTGACTATATTTAACCATTTAAACTGAGTGAACCTTAATCATATATTGAGTGAACCTTAATCATATATATCATGCTATCAAAACATTAATATATATATATCCTTTGTTTAAACCGTTCTTTTTTGTTTGTTTTACAGTCACATAGAAATCCTGAGATTTACATCTAAAACTATTGAAAGTGCAGTCAGAAGAAAACACTATCTTAAAATATCCTGTTTAACACACACACACACACACACACACACACACACACACACACACAGAGAGAGAGAGAGAGAGAGAGAGAGAGAGAGAGAGAGAGAGAGACTTAGTGTTTGCAAACAAAATACTACACATTTTCCCCATCCAATGTGTATCCTATCTACTTTAATTTTCCTACACAACTTCAAGTATTTTATCTTAAAGGAAAGGAAAATTATAATATCTTCTGAACCCACGGGTGTGCCCTGTTTGTTTATAGATGTGAGACCATCTACTTGAGCATGGCAGCCTCTTAGGGTTTCTGGAGATATGTGATTCCCCTCAGTAACCAGTAACTGCCAAGAGCTGCTCAGATAAAGGTGGGACTTGAGGACTAGATGAATCCCTACCATACATAATTTTGCTGGTCTGATCTTGTACAAATCCTGGGCAGCCAGTCCCAGATGTTATGAATTTATGTGTGCACCTGTGTTGTCATGTAAGTCAAACACTGTCTTTCCACAGATATCCATGATCTCTGACTCTTAACAATCTTTCTTGCCTCTTTTCATTGTTGATCCATCCCTAAACCATGTCAATAGAAGAAGAGGGTAATATAGAAGTGTTATTTGGATCTGAACATTCTATAGACTTTATTATTTTAAACAAGTGCTGACTGCTTGTTGGTCTTTGCAAATCACTGTCTATTGCAAAAAGAGGCTCTCTGATGAGAACATTTGGAAGGTATATTGTTACTGTGTCTGTTTAGCAGAACAATATTAAGTTGTCTTCTCAGAGTTATGATCCTAACCTGCTATCCAGTTTGAACTATTTAACTATACCTGGCATGGGTTCCATATGGTAGAGTAAGTTTTATATCCAATTAGAAAGTGGCTGGTTGCTCCCCTAACATTCTCAATCATTAAACAGTCCTGGGAAGCACTGAGAGATAGTTATTGTGGGTAGAATCAAAGGTAAGCAAAGAGTGAATTGTGTCTTCAAAGAACTTCAAATCTGATTGACTATAACAGCGATAATTTCCTTCTCATCACCAAAATCAATATCAGGAACATGGATTGGTATGTTAGGCATGAGTATAACAATTTATTTTAGAATTTCTGAAATACCAATTTCTGATTCTTATTTGATGGTTACAATCAGGCTTTTTACATTATTATAAGAAGCCATTACATGTGTGATAGAACTTGGCTTTTACATTTTTATATGAGTCAGTACTATTCTGCTAAATTTTACTGTAGAGTGACAGGGTATAATTAAGAGAAGTAGACCAGTGTGAAAAGTTAATTAACTGTGAGATTTGATAGACACCAGATAATTAAAAATTAAAATGAAAATAGTTTTGGACAAATTTAAGTTATATTTTTTCTGTAGTTTGATACTAAGAAATGTGAAAGAGAATGCTTCCCATTAGCTCTATGAGTTTGTCCACCATGTTGTTCTCACACTATGTTCCCAGGGAAGCCATAATATGCTTCCCACCTGCAGGGCCCTTAATCTGTTTCTGGAAGTGATTTTTAGAAATTAGGATACTGCTGTGGCATTAAAATTTAGTATTTCATGGGCACTACAGGAAGAATTTCCTTTTAAAAGGATTCACATAATGGAAACTGAAATGGTTTTGAATTCTTTTCTTCGTTCAAAGGAAGAAAGGGAGTTTTTTGTGTGTTTTAGTAGAGGGGATTTATTTAATGAGTCAGTATATGAGAAAATTCTGCTTCGTTGTGCCTTGAAGTTTTTACTGTGTTGATGATAAAGATTTGTTTCTTCCATCAGAATGAAAGCATGTCCTAGAGATCATTTCATTGTTGTTATCATTGGTGTGTGTGAGTGTGTGTGTGTGTGTGTGTATGTGTGTGTGTGAGTGCACACGTGCGCATGCGTGCACACCCACACAGGTGGGAATCCCACGTTGATATTGGTGTAATTGTCTTTAATCATTCTCCCCTTATGTTCATTGAGACAGAGTCTATGGTTGATCCTAGGCTCACTAATTCCCAGCTGTGTAGCTAGTCACCTTCTTCCATGGCTCTGGATATAGGGCACTGGCATGCCCGTCCAGCTTTTATGTTAGTAGTGAAGATATGAATGATGGTCCTCATGATTGTAGGCCAAGCATGATCTTTGCTGAGACATTTTTCTGGGTATGTATGTATGTATGTATGTATGTATGTATGTATGTATGTATGTATTTATTTATTTTCATCATTTTATAAGGTATCTTCTTTATTTACATTTCAAATGTTATCCCCCTTCTTAGTTTCCCCTGGGGAACCCCAGTCTCCCATCCTCCCTCCACCTGCTTCTGTGAGGTACTCCCCTATCAACCCACCCACTTCCCCCTGCCTCCCCTCCTTGGCATTCCCCTACACTGGGGAATCACACATTCACAGAACCAAGGGCCTGTCCTGCCACTGATGCCTGACAAGGCCATCCTCTGCTACTTATGCAGCTGGAGCCATGGGTTGCTCCATGTGTACTCTTTGGTTGGTGGCTTAGTCCCTGGGATCTCTGGAATGTCTGGTTGGTTGATATCTTAACTTTTCCTATGAGGTTTCAATACCCTTCAGCTACTTCAGTCATTTCTCTAACTCCACCACTGAGGACCCCTTTGTCAGTCCAATGGGTGGCTGCAAGCATCTGCCTCTGTATTTGTCAGGCTCTGGCAGAACCTCTCAGGAGACAGCTATATCAGGCTCCTGTCAGCATGTACTTCTTGGCATCCACAATAGTGTCTGGGTTTGATGGCTGTGTGGGGGATGATCCCCAGGTGTTGCAGTATCTGGATGGCCTTTCCTTCAATGTCTGCTCCATTCTTTGTCTCCATATTTCCTCCTATGAGTAATTTTGTTCCCTCTTCTAAGAAGGACTGCAGCATCGACACATTGGTCTTCCTTCTTCTTGAGTTTCATGTGCTCTGTAAATTGTATCTTGGGTATTCCATGCTTTGAGTCTAATATCCACTTATCAGTGACTGCATATCATGCGTGTTCTTTTGTGATTGGGTTACCTCAGGATGATATTTTCTAGTTCCATCCATTTGCCTAAGAATTTTACAAAGTCATTGTTTTTAAAAGCAGAGCAGTACTCCACGGTGTAAATGTACCACATTTTCTGTATCTATTCTTCTGTTGAAGGACATCTGGGTTCTTTCCAGCTTTTGGCGTTTATAAATAAGGCTTCCCTGAACATAGTAGATCACGTGTCCTTGTTATATGTTGGAGCATCTTTTGGTATACACCCAGGAATAGTATAGCTAGCTGGATCCTCAGGTAGTACTATGTCAAATTATCTGAGGAACCACCAGACCGATTTTCAAGAGTGGTTGGACCAGCTTGCAATCTTACCAACAATAGAGGAGTGTTCCTCTTTCTCCACATACTCACCAGCATCTGTTGTCACCTAAGTTTTTGATCTTAGCCATTCTGACTTGTGTGAGGTGGAATCCCAGAGTTGTTTTGATTTGTATTTCCCTGATGGCTAAGGATGTTGAACATTTCTTTGGTTGCTTCCACTTGATATTTTGTTGCAGCCATTTGATATTCCTCACTTGAGAATTCTTTATTTAGCTCTGTACCCCATTTTTAATAGGGTTATTTGATTCTCTGTAGTCTAACTTCTTGAGTTCTTTCTATATATTGGATATTAGCCCTTTATTGAATGTAGGATTGGTAAAGATCTTTTCCAAATCTGTTGGTTGCCGTTTTGTCCTAAGGATAGTATCCTTTGCCTTATAGAAGCTTTGCAATTTTATGAGGTCCCATTTATCAGTTTTTGATCTTAGCGCATAAGCCATTGGTTTTCTATTCAGGAAAATTTCCCCAGTGCCCATGTGTTAAAGCCTCTTCCTCACTTTCTCTTCTATTAGTTTGAGTGTATCAGGTTGGACATGGAGGTCCTTGATCCACTTGGACTTGAGCTTTGTATAGGGCAATAAGAATGGATTGATTTGCATTTTTTACATGCTAATCTCCAGTTAAACCAGCACCATTTTTTGAAAATGCGGTCTTTTCACACTGGATGGTTTTAGCTCCTTTGACAAAGATCAAGTGTCCATATATGTGTGGATACATTTCTGAGTCTTCAGTTCTATTCCATTGATCTACCTGCCTGTCTCTGTACCAATACCGTACATTTTTATGACTATTGCTCCGTAATACAGCTTGAGGTCAGGGCTAGTGATTCCCCCAGAAGTTCTTTTATTGTTGAAGATATTTTTGCTATCCTGGGTTTTTTGTTATTCCAAATGAATTTGCAAATTGCCCTTTCTTACTCTATGAAGAATTGAGTTAGAATTTTGATAGGGATTGCATTGAATCTATAGATTGCTTTTGACAAGATGGCTATTTTTATTATATTAATCCTGCCAATCCATGAACATGGGCTCTTTCTATTTTCTGAGATCTTTGATTTCTTTGTTCAGAGATTTGAAGTTCTTGTCATACAGATTTTTCACTTGCTTGGTTAGAGTCACACCAAGGTGTTTTTTTTTTTATTATTATTTGTGACTATCATAAAGGGTGTTGTTTCCCTATTTTCTTTCTAAGCCTGTTTATCATTTGAGTAGAGGAAGGCTATTGATTTCTTTGAGTTAATTCAATATTCAGTCACTATGCTGAAGCTATTTATCAGGTTTAGGAGTTCTCTGTTAGAATTTCGTTGGTAACTTAGGTATACTATCATATCATCTGAAAATAGTGATATTTTGCCTTCTTCCTTTCCAATTTTTATCCCTTTGACTTTCCTTTTTGTCCAATTGTTCTGGCTAGGGCTTCAAGTACTATATTGACTAGGTAGGGAGAGAGTGCGCAGCCTTGTCTAATCACTGATTTTAGTGGGATTGCTTCAACTTTCTCTCCATTTAGTTTGATGTTGGTTACTGGTTTGCTGTATATTATTTTTAATATGTTTAGGTATGGGCCTTGAATTCCTGACCTTTCCAAGACTTTTAACATGAAGGGGTGTTGAACTTTATCAAATGATTTCTCAGCATCTAATGATATGATCATGTGGTTTTTTTCTTTGCTTGTTTACATAGTGGATTACATTGATGGAGTTCTATTTATTGAATCATCCCTGCACCTTGGGACGAAGCCTACTTGATCATGAAGAATGAACATTTTGATATGTTCTTGAATTCAGTTTGTTAGAATTTTATTGATATTTTTGCATCAATATTCATAAGGGAAATTGGTCTGAAGTTCTCTTTCTTTATAAGGTCTTTATGTGCTTTAGGAATAAGTCAAATTGTGGCCTTAAGAAACCAATTGGGTAGTGTTCCTTCTGTTTCTCTTTTGTGGAATACTTTGCAGAATATTGGTATTAGGTCTTCTTTGAAGGTCTCATAGAATTCTGCACTAAACCCATCTGGTACTGGGCTCTTTCTAATCGGGAGACTTTTAATGACTGTTTCTATATTTCAGGGGCTGGGGGACTGTTTAGATGATTTATCTGATCCTGGTTTATCTTTGATAACTGGTGTCTGTCTAGAAAACTGTCCATTTCATCCAGATTTTCTAGTTTTGTTGAATATAGGTTTTTGTAGTAGGATCTGATGATTTTTTGAATTTCCTCAGCTTCTGATGTTATGTCTCTCTTTTCATTTATGATATTGTTAATTTGGATACTCTCTTTGTACCCTCTAGTAAGTCTGGCTGAGGGTTTATCTATTTTGTTGATTTTCTCAAAGAGCCAGCTCCTGGTTTTGTTGATTTTTTTGTGTAGTTCTTTTTGTCTCTACTTGGTTGATTTCAGTCCTGAGTTTGATTATTTCCTGCTCTATACTTCTCTTGGGTGTGACTGCTACTGTTTTTTAATCTAGAGCTGTTAGGTGTGCTGTCCAGCTGCTAGTCTATGCTCTTTATAATTTCTGTTTGGAGGCACTCAGAGTTATAAGTTTTCTTCTTAGCACTGCTTTCATTGTGTCCCATAAACTTTGATATGTTGTACCTTCATTTTCATTAAATTCTAAAGTCTTTAATTTCTTTCTTTATTTCTTCCTTGACCAAGTTATCATTGAGTAGAGCATTGTTCAGCCTCCATGTATATGTTGGCTTTCTGTTGTTTTTGTTGTTATTGAAGACCAGCCTTAGTCTGTGATGATCTGATAGGATGTATGGGATTATTTCAGTCTTCCTGTATCTGTTGAGGCTTGTTTTGTTACTAATTATATGGTCAATTTTGGAGAAGATACCATGAGCTTTTGAGAAGAAGGTATATTTTTTTGTTTTAGCATGAAATGTTCTATAGATATCTATTAAACCCATTTGGTTCATAACTCCTGTTAGTTTCACTGTCTCTATTTAGTTTATGTTTCCATGATCTGTCCATTGATGAACGTGGGGTGCTCAAGTCTCCCACTACTAATGTGTGGGGTGCAATGTGTGCTCTGAGAATTAGTAAAGTTTCTGTTATGAATGGTGGTGTCCTTGCATTTATTTGGAGTATAGATGTTCAGAATTGTGAGTTCATCCTGTAAATTTTTCCTTTGATCAGTATGAAATATCCTTCCTTATCTTTTTTGATAACTTTTGGTTGAAAGTTGATTGTATTCAATATTAGAATGGTTATTCCAACTTGTTTCTTGCGACCATGTGCTTGGAAATTTTTTCCACCCTTTTTCTCTGACGTAGTTTTGGTCTTTGTCACTGAGGTGCATTTCTTGTATGCAACAGAATGCTGGGTCCTGTTTATGTATCCATTCTGTTAGCCTATAACTTTTTATCAGGTAAATGAGTCCATTGATGTTAAGAAATATTAAGGAAAAGTGATTGTTCCTTCCTATCATTTTGTTTTTAAAGTTGGAATTATGTTTGCGTGGCTATCTTATGTTTTGAAAGAAGATTACTTTCTTGCTTTTTCTAAGGTGTAGTTTCCCTCCTTGTGTTGGAGTTTTCTATCTATTATTCTTTGTAGAGCTGGATTTGTCAAAAGGTATTATGTAAATTTGTTTTTCGCATGGAGTATCTTCATTTCTCCCTCTATGTTAATTGAGACTTTGCTGAGTATAGTAGTGTGGGTTGGCATTTGTGTTCTCTTTAGTGTCTGTAAGACATCGCACAGGATCTTCACACTTTCATAGTCTCTGAGAAGTTTGGTGTAATTCTGATAGTTCTGCGTTTATATGTTATTTGACCTTTTTCCCTTACTGCTTTTAATATTCTTTCTTTGTTTTATACATTTGGTGTTTTGAATATTATGTGACAGAAGGAGTTTCTTTTTTGGTTCAGTCTATTTGAAGTTCTGCAGGCTTCTTGTGGTCATTTCTTTCTTTAGGTTAGGGAAATTTTCTTTTATAATTTTGTTAAAGATATTTACTGGCCCCTAATTTGGGAATCTTTGCTCTCTTCTATACCTATTATCCTTAGGTTTGTCCTTCTCACTGTTTTCTGGATTTCCTGAATATTTTGGGTTAGGAGTTTCTTGCATTTTGCATTTTCTTCAGCTGTTGTGTCAAAGTTTTCTGTGGTATCTTCTGCACCTGAGATTCTCTCTTCAATCTCTTGTATTCTGTTTGTGATCCTTGTATCTCAGGTTAAGGTAATGATCAGGCAATGCCATGATCCTCAAAAGCCATCCCATGCATTCCAATGCTCAGGTGGCCAGAAAACACCTCCACAAAACAAGCAAAGTCTATTCACCACACTAAACAGGTGGAAAGAGGTCTTATTTCTACCTTTAAAAAGGACCTCAAAAATCTATCTAGAGCTTTTTGTAAAGAATGCTTCTTCCAAAAATTGTCTATCAGGAGACAAAGGTCTTAGGCATTACTACCACATGTTGTTGGCAGCATTAGTGTGTAAAGTATGGCTTTGATGAGAAGAAGCGTTCTTAACATAACTATTTTTGAATCATTCTCTAAAAACTTTGTTAAATATCTAGATTTGTCATATTATTGTCTATAATGCAAATTAAGATAAAAACAGCATTACAACAGGAATATTGATACCTACCCCAAAGTAACTATGTTCAGTCTCCTTGTCTAATCTCAGGGTTGTTACATATAACTGACCAGTTGAAATATTTACCATACTCTCGAGTTAATATAGCTAATTCTTATTGCTGACATTGGTTACATGAGTGATGGAGTCTATTCTGATTGTTTTAAAGAATGGATCATGATTCACTGCTTATAAACAGGTCTTTGGCTTAGAAAATAAAAAGAAAAATTAATATAGTTATTAATTTATACTTTAGGTTAGCATTATAGAAATTATGTTATTATTAATTATGTTCTTAAACATGAGCAACATACTTAAATGCCAGGTTTATCACAGAATATTCTTAATAACACAGGGCCATGCTTGAGTTTTCCTGCTGTTGTTTTAATCAACATCTGTTGAATATTTTCTTTTTACATTTTCTCATTAAATGGTGTTGTATTAGTATTTCCTCCAGATAAATTAAGGTTCCAAAAATAATATCTAAATTATTATGATCATGAGAACATACATACCATGCTTCAATATAAATGGGTATTTAATATTCATTGTGAACAGACTTGAGTAAAAAACTCAAAAGTGAGTACCAGCAAGTATGATCAGCATGATTTCAGCAAAATCCACTTAAAACTGGAGCAAAAAAAGAATGCTAACCTGCAACCTCAGCTCTTTCAGTAAAATCAAGAAAATTGCAAATTTTACGTCATCCAGGGCAATTTACCAAAACCTTATCTCTAAACCAAATCCTAAACAGACAAATGAAAATGTAATGACTAAGAAATCCAATCATGGTCATCAGGAAACTGGACTGGAATTGGGTTCTGACACTCTGTTTTTCCTAAGGGAATAATATACTGCCTAATACAAACTTAGCCAAATAGAAATTTCCAGAATAAACGCCGAATCATATTCATCAGTCCTCACTTATTCAATTCTAATTGTATGTACAGACGAGTCAAAAACCTTAGACTCATCATTCAAGAGCATATTTGCAAGAAAGGGGGAAGATTAAATAACACATTTTCAAAGACTTCGTAGAAACAAACGCAGAGATAATTATAAATATTCTATCACTCTGAGAGCAACAGAAGACATTGTTGGCAACATTCCTTTGTTAAATGACAATGCTTAATGCCACACTACAGTAATGACATGCATTATGGGAAAGCAATTACTTTCTAAGATGTACTTAAACAGATATTTAATTTTATAGTTGGATCAATCAATTACCACACAGGATGTGAATCAACTCTTGGCAAATGTGCGAACACAGTGTGAAGTAAAGCGTGCTCGGGCAATGTAGTGCTGGATGCATCTAGTTTTCAAAGAAGCAGGTTCACAGGAGTCAAAGCTTACACCCACTTTTATTTCTACTTGGGGTCTGATTATGTACTTGATTTAAGGAAATAGTGAAAGGTATACCTGTGCTTAAGACTTACATACCCTGCTGTTAAACTCACCAAGTGTTAGAAATGTATGTATCAGCACTAGTGAATAAGAATACATCTTACTAATTTTATAAAAATACATAAGTTCTGGGGCACACATGCACACATGTGCACATAGTGTAAAACTAATGGTTCTGTGATTCCAGGGGATGTGAGCTACTAGTTATCTCAGTAATGTATCGTCTGCCCTTGTACACCCTTGTATATCCTTTTGTTTCAGTCAGGAGAACTCTTTCTTATCATGCAGATTTATATAAAATGAAACTTAAGTGTTACCAGCTTACTGCTCTCCCAATCCTGTCCCCAAAAATTATTCCTTTGAGAAAGAAGCTTTCATATTCGATTCAGATAACATGTGAGATCTGCAATTATAGATACTAAAGGCTAAGAGAAATAATCCCCTGGAGTAATGGGAGTAAAGAATGAGAGTTCGGCTTACATGCTCCTTCTTCTGAAATAATGCTTTCACATGTGAATTCTTTTTGCATGTATTCCATCACTTTTATATCTGAAAGAGTTCTGACAGTACTGTGAAATTACAAAAACAAACGAATAAAACCAAAACCAAAATAAACATACACCAACACCACAAACAAAAGACAATGGTCCCTGCCATCTGCCCCTTAACCCCCAAAACCTTTAGGATCTTGGAAATCTGGATTGATCTGAATATTCTAAAGGGCTCTCTAGTGCCAGAACCACCCTCATTTACAGTACTTTATGTTGAAATATATGATTTCCGAATTTGTGGTACTGAAGACCAAGAAAATCTTGACTATATAAACCAAAGTATCAGGGCATGATAGAAATAAAAGATTCTCAGAGCCATAAATAAAATATGTAATTCCTGTTGGCTTTAGTTCAAAATTTTAATATATTTTCAAAAATTTTTTACATCATTTACCCTTCCCTTTCCTTCCTTCAAACCTCCATATACCCTGCCTCTTGTTCTTTTTCAAATTCACGGCCTATTTTTCTTTAATTATTCTTGTATACATATACATTCTTGTATACATATATATATAAATCTCTAAATAAATAAATATAACCTTCTCAGTCTATATAATGTAACTTGTACTATAAAATGCGTATTAATATAGGAAGCATTCCCAACTAGAACTTCTGAAGACTATTACCAAACCTTATGTTGATTTCCTTTAATCTACCTGTAGTTGGGCTATGTATTGGTAAGTGTTTACATGGGTCCACAGTGATCACAGTACGACAGCTTCTTGGGGCATTTACAGTTGGATAGGTAAAGAACTCAAAAGATTTAGGCAGTTTGTCAACAGAGACCATAAGTTCAATTGCCCGATCACTCCAGTTTCCTACCTGGTACTCTTGGCAGTGCGAAAAGGACCCAATACATACTATGCAGGCAGTGAATCTGGGTCAACTGGAATCTGGGAAATGACTCATAAAAGGAATGCTGAAGGAAAGAAGGAAGAAGAGGGAGGTAGAGAGGGAGGAATATGGAGAGGGAGAGAGAAGAAGTGAGAGAGCATGGGAATGAATGAATGAATTTTTATGATGCTTGTCAGGAAACCAGTATGTCCTCTGAGATACTGAGAAAGAGAGAAAAAAGCTTTATATACCACCTGAAATGTGACTGGGAGAGGATAAAATGTGTATGATCCAGGTACAGAATCAAATCTAATTTCTGCCCTAGGGCAGCTTTGGAATATCTTTACCCCAAGTCCATGAGTGAATGCCTTTAATACAGTAGTGCAAATTCTAGCCCCATGGGTAATATCTCCTAAGACATGTGTACAGGCAATGTTTTCAAGGTGTACAGATGCTGAGAGTAGATGAAATCAAAAGGCAACATGTGTTTCCACTCAACAACTGCATGGCCCATAACTGAACACAATTTACTACAATCTCTAGCTAATAAAAATGGCATATATACTTAAATTATACATATATATATGTATATATTTGATGTATTTGACATCTATGGATATGTATGTGAGCAGATTGTCTTTGGATATACTGTTCCTTAGAGTTGAGTTTGTCTTGTCTATAGGTAGCATAATTGAGAATGCCTCTTGGTTTGAATGCCTTTTCTCTGGAAAGACATGAACCAATATCAATATCTATTAACCTCATATAGGTTACCAGTAATAAATACATCAAAGTACTTATTTCACCTAAACATAGCTTGGAGAGCCAATGACTTTACTGTATTTATTTATAGTAGGATGAGAAAAAGGCTACTTACATGAGCATAGGGTGCTAAAAGATGGCTGGGTTTTCTAAAGCCCATCCTAACACACTGTATCGCTGAAGCTCCTTGCTCAACTGGAAGGCAACTCCACTGAAGAGTCTCTTCTCCACTGCTTGTCTATTTCATGGTGGGGCCCCATGAACTTTCTGAGCCCACTGTATCTTGTAAATTTTTTCAAATTTCTGAGTCTTATAACTGTTTTCCTCTCTTCAAGAGGAAATGCTTTAAACCCGAGAAAATCAGTACACAACACCATAGGCTATAATGATCAATTATCAGTGCTCTTGAGAAGTGTTTTAATGGTTAAGAGTATTTACAACTTTTCCAGAGGACCCAAGTTCATTTCCCAGCACATATGACGGGAAACTCACCACTGCATGTAACTCCAGCTCTAGGGAAACCCCCAGAACATACACATGTATAGCATGCTCTGCCACAGACACATAGATGCATTACACTTAAATTAAAAGAACAGATTTTTAAGAAATGAAATCACCACTTCATTGTTGGAGATATTTAAGTTCTTTGGGGGTTTATTTTAGTTAAGTCTAAGATTTCTTAAACAGCTAAGCATTTTCTGTACGTTTTTATTCATGTGGATTCCCAAACTAAGAACATGCAAAAGGCAGATCTGAGAAAATGTTTTTTTTTACTGAGGACTTTATCTTCTGGTCTCAGGCGATATTTCCTTTTAAGAAGGCTAGGGAATTGTATTGCAGTGTCCAGAGGATGACCCAGAGATTTCTGTTTAAAATGCTGTGAGTTCTTCACGGAAGGATCAGCCACAGAGAGGATGCATTCATTTACCCCTTCCCAAGGCTCAAAGAGCTTTACCAAAGGTGGATAAGGACGTCAGAGCTGGATTTTGTGGGCAGAGTACTATGAAGTGCTGGACTATGCACCGAACATGGTGTTGCCACAAACTCACAGCAACTGTGGTTACTTACACAAAACCTGCAAAAGATCAAGGCAGTTACAATTTCATCATGGATGGGGAGAGTATACTAAGGCTCCATCTCTAGCTGAGGGAGCATTGACAGTTGGTGCTGCTTAGACAGATGTGTCCTTGAAGTGTGGCCACCGGTAGACTCCTCACGTACCAACGGCTAAACCCACATCCTTGCACATATGAACAGCACTAGATAGACTCACTGGGTTGTTGTTAAAAAGAAGATTTGAAGCAAAGTGGGAGATGGATTGCAGAGGGATCCAGGGCAGATGTAGGAGGGTAGTAGGAGTTATATATGATTAATAAATAATGTACAATCTATTAAAGTTTTAAATAATTTTTTAAGAAGGAAGAAGAATACAGTAGAGTATGTTATCTTGAAAGGCTCCTTTTAGCTTCCAACCACATAAGCACAACAGTATTAACCAACCAGAGTTCCTAGGGACTAAACCACTACCCAAAGACTATACATGGACTGACCCAGGGCTCCAACTGCATATATAGCAGAGGATTGCCTTGTTGGGCATCAATGGAAAGAGAAGCCCTTGGTCCTGCCAAAGCTGGACTCCCCAGTGTAGGGGAATATCGGGGCAGAAAGGGGGGATGGTTGTGGAGGGGAACACCCTTATAGAATAATGGGGGAGGGATAGGAGGCTTATGTCTGGGAAACTGGGAAAGGGAATAACATTTGAAATGTAAACAGAAAGCATCCAATAAAAAAGAAAAGCTCCCTTCCAGACAGGGACCCAAAGATTATACCTACTCATAGAGTACAAGAGCACATTGATGCCAGAATAAAATTTGACTGTAGAAGGATGGAGTTAAAGAAGTTACCTGTGTCCAGCAAATCATACTTCAGTGCTACACAGGGCTAACAATGACACAAATTGTTTGAAAATATCAGATATTTTTAAGGTGAAAGACAAACACTAGTAGAAGGAGAAGCAGAGATAACTTTTCTTTGAGAAGATTTTGAACACAGACTCAACACCTCAATCACCTTGGTAAGCGTGAGGTTACACAGTAACTGTATTTCAAAGATAACTAGAAATAACAGCTAAGGGATGCTACATAAAGTCATAGAGAGTGGCCAAAAAATTTAATTATTGGCCTGAAATAGTTTTTGTGACCAGTTAACAACATTCTGTACAGCATAAAAGAGACCGAAATGTTCATGTTTTCTCAAAAATCAGTGACATGTTTTGTAAATCATCTGAGTATGCTTGCATCTCAACAAGGAAAACATTTTATTTTTTAATCTCCCCAGAGTCTACAACAAAGATTTGTGTCAATAGTTCCTTCTATGAACCGAATCTCGGAGAATATGAAAACAAATCACAAAGTTTAATTGGTAAAATATGTTACTTTTCAACAATCCTTATAGCTCCAAGCACTTAGTGTTGTTTTGAAGTATGCATGCCTAATGAAATCTCTTGTGTCAGTGACTATTAGGGAAGATATCTCTGCTGTATAAAGCATTTAGACTTGTTAGTTTTGGAATGAAATTATTTTAATGAAGGTATTGGGTATAAATGCAATATTTTGATCATTTAAAATCTAAGTTCATTTAAAAACTTTACTTAGTGATTTATGTTTGCTGTTGTGTTTAGTGTTAATCAAAAGCTTGAGAGTCTCAACCAGAGGTCATGGAATTATTGCAGCACAAAGCAAGTCCAAACAGGAAAAACAAAATAAGACAAAACAAACAAACACAATACAAACTACCTTATTGTGGTGATTGATCTGGTATATTTACCTATTCTTTTTTTCTTTTTCCTTCTTAAAATAAAAAAAATTCAATAGTGGGACATTTTAGAATTGTTACATACAATGAAGAAAACAAGTATCTCATTGTTTTATTAAATTTCTGGCATGATATTTCTTGAGATTTTCTCAGAGATCTCAGAATTTTAAAATTATTGCTACTTTAAACATACTTCTAATAATTTCACTCTCCATCACTTGGATAGCTAAAATTCATGTATAAATCCTAAAATACAATTAATTCCATAATATTCAGACAATTAAAAATATAATTTAAATTTCAGGTCCTCTAATATAGTAATAGCACTTCCTCTTCTTTCTTCCCTTGCCAATTCCTTCTGTGTCCCTTCCACTCCTCAAAGTCATAATTTCTTAATTTTAATTATAGTTATTAACACATATGAATTTATATACAATCTGCTGAAACTACTTAATGCTGCTTATATGTGTTTAGAGCTGACTGCTTGGTATTGGGTAATCTATCAAGGGGCTAGGTCCTGGAGAAGATAGAATCTCCTTCTTCTAACAATGATCAGTTGTATACTACTCTTTTAAAGTTGAAGCGCTGTAAGAATTACCCATCCATGCTGCCATCTCTATTGGACAAACATATTGCTGAGATTTCCTGGGTGCAGCTTCCCTGTCATATGAAGAGGACGTTATTTTTTCAGCAGATGTCCCGAGCCTGATACTCTGTCTCTGACCTTCTTTGTTACCTTCCATGAGACTTAGGTATAGAGGGGTTACTGTAGAAGTATCAACTGGGGCTAGGTATCCAATTTGGTCTGTTGTGGCTCTCTGTGAAAAACAACAAAAGGTTTTTTGATGAAGGTGAGAGCTATATTTATCTTTGGCTGTAAGGATAAGTATTTATAATGTAGTTATGAATTATACTGATTTAGGAAGGTACCAGCAGTAGTTAATCTTCTAAGGTCTATGGCTTTTCCACACCATGAGTAGTGGGCTGGTTGCAGAATCAGAAATGTCACACATCCTGTTTAGAAGGCCTCAGATTCAATTAAATTGGTGTTGGTTATCCTGAGAATAAACAATACCATTGTACATTTGCTCTTCTATTGTTTGTAAGCATTTCAGCTGGGTAGTAGTATTGATTACTTTTCTTACTTGAAAGTCTATCTGTGGATTTTGAGCACTACGGGACAATTCTCAGTATGAAGGCTTCCAGATCAGATCTAGGCATTCGCCCATTCTTAACACTTCTTCTCAATCTCTAAGTATGTTCTTAAATAATCTATTACAAGAAAATAATTTGTTTTCAATGCTTAACTTTAAATTGTTCAATTCCAATGTGTTATGCCCATGTGTGTACATGTGTATTTTCTTGTGTTTCTATTAAGTAGAAGCCTTATTGACATCCATGTTAGGTACATTTAGTTGCTCTCTGCCTCCATTTTAAATACAGTGTCCTTCACAGTTTGCCTGGTTCTGAGGATCCACCTGTCCTTGCCCTCCATGTCATGCAGGTCATTCTTACCTGGCTTTTACCTCAGCACTTGCAATCAAACTCAGGCCCTCATGCTTGTACGATGTGCACTGAAGAGTACTTTATGAGTGGGTTGTCTTCTCAATTTAATACCAATATTTTGTTATGGTCTTCTTAATTTGAGAACAGGATCTTACTGTGCAATGTAAGCTAGGTTCAAATTGTGATCTCCTGATTCAGTCTCCCAAGTTCTGGGATTGTAGGTGTGCACCACTACCATGATAACTTTATTATCCATTTTTCAAATTAATGCTAAATATCCTTAAGATGATATTTATCTTCCTGCCCATAATAAGTATTCAGTTCAATGGATTTAACAACATTCACTTGTGGTGTGAATGTCACTGCATTTTATCATCATGATCTCTTTTGTCTTGTTTTATCGACATAGGGTACTAGAAACACGCTCCCCCGATCATCATAATTAGAACATTTCATAAATTGAAAGGGTGTTATAGTCATAACCTGCTGAATAGCACTGCTTAGCAATACAGCACACAGTAGACTATCTGATGCTTGCTCCTATGATTCCATAGCTGACCAGAAGTTATATTGGGATTAATCACCACATATTCTGTATATTTTTAGAGAACATACTCTACACAAGTTTTTGTATTAGAGTCTTATTCACAATTATCAAGAACCTATGATATCTAGAAGACAGTTTGAGAAATTTCAGGTCCCTTATTGAATGACCAAATGTTTAACTCAGCTCTGAATTTCACATAAAAGTAGTGATTGATTATGTCCTTTTTAAGGGAAAATTCTATATTACATTATTAGCCACCAATTTCTTAGGCAAGATTCACTTTCTATCAGCTAGTGAGAGAATGTTCTAGTATATGTCATTGTGAAAACTCTTTTTATTCATGCCAGACTCTGCTTTTTAGTGTGAAATGTAATCAATTGTGTATGTAACCAAGGATGTATAACTTTCTGATAGATGCATTATATCTTTAATGTAGAAAGTAGAAGAAGATTCCTATTAGGCAAGTGGCATATGATGAGAGTACACAGATAACTTTCATTGAAGATATCAAGTCTTACATTTCATAGCTGCCTTCCATAGAGTATGGAGGGAGCAAGAAATTTTAACATAAAGCCAATGGGTGTTTCAGGAACAAATTGTAAAGTACACAATGATTTACAATAATTTATCATGCATTAATTTGTTTCTAGAAAGCATGTCCTGTTATGAGACCTTCATGAGTTCTCATTTACAATGTTTTTCTATTAGGTAGTAAAATGACCAAGTCTCATAGTTGACATCTTTATTTGAGAACTGCACATGTACATAACATTTTCTGATCAAACTGAACTCTTATTCTCTTTCTCCTCATCATATGCTTTCTTTTAAAATCAACCTAATCCACTTAATTCCATTGAATTAAGGTGTAGGGCCTTAATGCTTATGGGTGCAGGGCCATGTCATTTACTAAAGCAATGGCCAGTCCATGGGATAAATGAAAGAAGAAGAAGAAGAAGAAGAAGAAGAAGAAGAAGAAGAAGAAGAAGAAGAAGAAGAAGAAGAAGAAGAAGGAGAAGGAGAAGGAGAAGAAGAAGAAGAAAGTCTCTTCTTTCCAAGTGGCCCTAAATTTTTAATAGTTCCTTAACTCAGGGCAAAGCTTTGTGAGCTTCTCCTTCATTCAGGGTAGAATTTTTGGTGGATTTATCTAGTGAGAGTCTTAGGCCTGTGGTCATAATCATTGTGAGCTCAGATGCTCAGTAGTCCTCTTTTGTCTTTTGTTCTCTATCGCCTTCAGATTTTATGATCTTTCTATCACCCCCATTCACACGACTATGAAAATCTTTGAGCCATGCAAGGGAAGGATGAAAACTGAACAATCTCTTATTATTGCTTCTCATGGTCACTTGTGAGACTTTAAATTAATTTCCATTGACATTAAAAAGAAGATTCACTGAGAGTTGAGATGCATTTAGCTATGTATGTGAAGATGACTACTTAGGGAATTTAATAATATGTACATAAATCATGATAGGATTAGATCATTGCCTAGGGCCTATGGTCTAGTCAATACGGGACTTTTGGCTCAATTCATAGTACCAGACATGAGTTCTATGTGGAGTAAGCCTAGAATCATATCAGAAAGTACTTGGTTACTCATAACAGTGGTGCCACTGTTGTCCATCTTTCCTGGTCAGTTATTGTTTCTCATTGCAGTCACACATACGTAAGACTACTGATAGTTTTATTCCCTGAAAATGTTCATAACACTTTCTAATCCCTGGGAAAGATTGCCAATTGGGATCAAGGTTCCGGGTCCATGCAAACTCATACCTTTATGTTGTATGACTCAAGGATGTGTTCTCTTTAAAAACAAAGTCTTACCTTCAAGTTTTAAAGAGGTAACCAAAAGCATTCTCAATTACTTTTAATGTTTGAGTTCTGTGGGGTCCCATTGACAAATGTTTAAAAAATGCAGAGCCTACACCTAGTCCCGGAATTTTTTGTTTGATATCCTATCTTATCTGGGAGTAATATTGTTACCAGTTATGAGATAATTCCCTTTAAACTTCACACACACACACACACACACACACACACACACACACACACACACACACACACACACACACACACACACATACATATTTGAGGAAACCTCTAAGATGGAGTGTTTCCATGAAGTTTCTCCAAAGGGCTTTAGTGTTAGTTATCCCTTCTGCTATCCTCACTTCTACCCTGACCTTCTATCTTCCATTCCACTTAACCTTTACAACTACATCATTGCCTTTGCCATTCATAACAATTGTATTGTATCATCCTCCATCTAAATTCGCTCCCTGGCCCTTATTGATTTCTGCTTCTATGGGTATTCCAATTTAAACACACAAATCTTTGAATTCACATATGATTGAGAAAATGAGGAATGTTCTTTCTGGGTCCAGGTAACCTCCTTCAAATGATCATTATCTGTTCTACGTACTTAACTATAAATTTCATATTTCTTTACAGTAAATGAAATTTCTCTTGATGGAAGTACCACATATCCCTTATCCCGTCTACAGGTGATGGACATCTAAGCTATTTCCACTTTCTGGATACTGTGAATGTTGCAGTAAAACTTGTTGATAAACAGTTATCTCTAAAATAGGATGTATAGTATTTAAAGTCAGGATCAGTGTGGCTAGGTCATATGGTAACTCTCTTTTTGAGTGATCGCCACACTGATTTCCTTAGTGGACTACACTCTTAACATTCCTAGTAAGAGTAAATAAGTGTCTCTTTTCCCCCATGTCAATCACAGACATTGTTGTCTTTCTTTTCTTTTCTTTTTCTTATTAAATTTATTATTATTATTATTATTATTATTATTATTATTAATTTGCTCTTCTGACTGAAATGAGATGAAGCCTTAAAGCAGTTATAATTTGTATTTCCCTTATGGCTGTGAGGCTGAGGATGTTGAACATTTCAGTCCTTCCTATCTCTTTTTAAACACAGAACTCTATTTAATTCCATGTCCCATTCCTTTTATTGAAAATATATTTTTCTCATACAATATATCTTAATTAGTTTCTCCTCTTTCTACTCCTCCCAGTTCCTCCTCACATTCCCTTCCTTATGGATCAACTCCTTTTCTGTCTTTCAAAAGACAAGTTTCTAAAAACCAGCAATGAATTACAAAAAAATAAAATATTATAAGACAAAACAGATGATCACATTAATTGTAGATCAGGAAAACCAACAGAAAGAAAATATTCCCAAGACCCAAGAATTAGAGACACACTTGTTCCTGCACTAAGGAGTCCGATAAAAACACTAAATTGAAGCTATAATACACATGCAGATGCATACATACCTTCCAGCTCTTACACTATTTCTGCCTTCATTTCCACTTGGTTCCCTAAGCTCTAAGGGGCAGGCTTTGATAGACGTCCAATTTAGAGCTCTGCGTAATGTCCGGCTGTGGGCCTCTTTGTTTGCTCGCATGTGCTGCAGCAAGCAGCTTCTTGATGATGGCAGAACAAGGCATTCGTTGATCTATAGCAAAATATCATTAAGACTTATTTTATAACACAGTAAAAAATGTCATTTAATTTTTACTTTAGGTCTCTGGGCAATCCAGTCTCTGTTTCTTGATCATCCAAGGAGTTTCAGGTATGGGTTCAATTTTATGATGTGTGCTTTAGGTCAAATTAGAAATTGGTGGATTACTTCCACAAACTTTGTGCAGCCATTGCCATAGATTTCAGGCAGGACAGCAGTGTAGACCAGGGTTTGTGGCTGGGTTGGTGTTTGTTTCTCTTTTTTGAGCCTGCAGAGTACCTTCCTATACCAAAGATATTAGAACATAGGGGTGAAGGCTCTATGTAGGAACTAGCTCAAACTCTCCATGTTCAATGAGGTGTATGGATATTTCCTTTAACAATGAGGCCTTGTTGTCAGTTTGTCGAAAGCAACATATTGTACTGACATACCACAACCCTTGTTAAACTGTATTGTTTGTTTTTTAACCTTATGTATTGAAAGTTTCATTGTACTTTATTTAAACCAAGGTTACTACTGACTCCATTCTCTGTTATATTTATATTTCCTTGTATGTAGACAATGACCTATCACTCAGCACTATGCCGGAGCCTGTAATATTTCTGGCTCCAAAAACAGAAAAATGTATTGGTGAAAATTTGATAATAAAAATGCTAGAAAACATAAAGACATTTTATAGTACATTTATTTGCTTTACATCCCAGTATCAACCCTCTCTCCTCCCAGTATACCCTCACACAAATCCTCATCTCCATTACCCTTTCCCCTCCTCTTCTGAGAAGAAGGAGTTCTCCCTTTGCAATAACCTTGCTCCTGGCTCATCTAGTCACTGCAGGTCTAGGCACATTCTCTCCCACTGAGGCCAGACAAGGAAGACCAGGTAGGGGAACTGTGGATCCAGGTCCCCATAGACAGACAACAGATTCAGGGATAGCCCTTGCTCCAGTTGTTAGGGGGCCTTCATGACCCCTAAGCTGTACTTCTACTGCATAAGTGTGAGGGGAGGGAGTAGGTCCACCTCATCCTCTCTCTTTGCTTGGTGGTTCAGTTTTTAGGAGCCCCTTGGCCCAGGTTAGTTGACTCTCTTGGTTCTCCTGTGGAGTTCTTATCCTCTTCATGCCCCTCAATCTGTCACCAACTCTTCCACAAGACTCCCCAAGTGCTAGTGTTTGGCCCTGGATCTATGCATCTATTTCAATTGGCGGTGCGGTGGAGCCTTTCAGAGGCTTTACATCTTGTAGGTAGGATTCATTTTGAGACAAAGATTTTGTGGGTGGGTTGCTGTCCTTGTCCCTCCACTGGGAGTCCTATCTGGCTACAGGAGGTGGCCCCTTCAAGGTCCATATCTCTCACAGCTATGAGTCACAGCAGGAGGTACCAGCATAGACAACCTGGGGCTTCCCCTATCTCAGGTCTTTGGCACATCCTAGAGATGTCATTCCCCCCCAGCCTCTCCCCCCTCCCCATCCCCACCACCCACTGATTTCTGTTCTTTCTCCTTGTTCTCCTTACACCTATTAGCCCCTGCCTTGCTCACTTTCCTTTTCCCTTACCACCTGGTCTCCTCCCTCTATGAACCTCTGATATCTATTTTATTTCCCCTTCTGAGTAAGAATCAACCATCCTCCCTTGGACCTTCCTTGTTATTTGGCTTCTTTGGGTCTGTGTTTGTAGCATGGTTATCCTGTACTTCATAGCTAATATCCACTTATAAATGAGCACCTATCATGCATGTCTGGGTTACTTACTTCTCTCAGGATGATATTTTCTAGTTCCATTCATTTGCCTGAAAAATTATTGGTGTCCTTGTTTTTAATAGCTGAGTAGTATTTCATTGACTAAATGAACCACATTTTTTATTCATTTTTTTGAGTTGAGGAACAACAGGTTTGTGAAAATTTTCACATCCATGTTCATAAAGGAAATTGTTCTTTAATTCTCTTTCTCTAATAATTCTTTATGTGGTTATCACACTAACTTTATGCAACCACATAAAACATTCAGAGTAATGTTCTTTCTGTCCCTATTTTTGTATAATAATTTGAAGAGTATTGGCATTAAGTCTTCTTTGAAACTCTGATAGAATTTTATGTTAAAACTAACTCTTCATGGGCTTTCTTTTCCATTTTAATTGGTTGGTAGACTTTTAATTACTGTTTCTTTTTTACAACAGTCTATACATCTGTTTACATTGCTTTTATATTCTTGATTTAAATTTGGTAAGGGGTATGTATCAAGAAAATTTTTAGTTTTATTTAGTTTCCCAATTTAGTGGTGTACAAGCTTTCAAATTATTTCCTGATTTTCTAGCATTTCTGGTGTCTGTTACACCTTTTCATTTCCAAATTTGTTAATTTGGATATTCTCTTTCCACATTTTACTTAATTCAAATAAGGGTTTTTGTCAATCTTGTTGATTTTTCTCTGAGAATCAACCCTTCATTTCATTGTTTTAAATTGGTTTTTGTTGTTTCTATTTTACTGATTTCAGCCCTTAGTTTGATTATTTCATGTTATCTACTCCTTCTGGGTATGATTTCTTCTTTTTGTATAGAGCTTTCAGGTGTACTGGTAAATAATTTGTATAAGATATCTCCATTTTTTAAATGGAGTTAGTGCTATAAATTTGCCTCTTAGAACCATATGTTTAGATATGCAATGTATTCCTTTTCACTCAATCATAGAACATCTTTAATTTCTCTCTTAATTTTTGCCTTGTCCACTTTTTCATCAGAAATGAATTGTTCAGTTTCCATGAGTTTTTAAGCTTTCTATTTCTGTTGTTGTTGGGATCCAGCTTTAATTTGTAGTGATCTGATAGGTATAGGGCGCTTTTGAATTTTCTTTTTAATGTTGAGATTTGCCTTGTGACCAATATGTGGTCAATTTTGGAGAAAATTCCTTGAGGTACTGAGAAAAATATATATTCTTTTTGTTTACATGAAATGTTCTTTAAATATCTGCTAGGTCCATTTGTCTTTTTATGTCTGCTAGTTCCATTATTTCTCTTTTTAATTTTTGTCCAGATGACTTGTTCATTAATGGGGCATTAGAGTCTTCACGATTAATGTGTGAATGTCAATTTATGCTTTAAGCTGTAATTATATTCTTTATGAACCTGAGTGCCCTTGTGTTTGGTGTTTTGATGTTAGTAATTAAAATGTCATCTTGGTGAATTTTTCCTTCAATAAGTGTATCATGTCATTTACTATTTCTTCTGATTAGTTTTGGTTTGGAGTTGATTTTGTCAGATACTAAAATGGCCACATCATCATTCTTAAGTCCATTCACTTAGAGCATCTTTTTCCATTAATTTACTCTGAGATAATGTCTACCCTTGATGTTAAGGTGTGTTTCTTAGATATAGCCAAATGATAGGTCCTGTTTGCATATCCATTCTATAGTCTGTGCCTTTTTATTAGGGAACTGAAACCATTGATGTTGAGAGATATATGCAAACAGTTTTCATTCTGTTATTGTGTTGTTGATGTTGGTGGTGGTGGTGATGGTGGTGGTAGTAATTTGTTTTGTGTATGTTTACTCTTAATTTGCTACTCTGAGATTATTTATTCTTTGTGGATTTTTAGTGCAGTTAAATTCCTTAGACTGGAAGTTTTTTGTTTTTGTTGGTTTTTTTGTTGTTGTTGTTTTCACTTGTGCTTATTTTTATAGGGCAAGATAGGAAGATGTTGGTTTTTTATGTTTTCCATCTATTATGATTGAACACTTTTCTGGTTACAGTAGTCTGGTCATTTAAAAAAAAAAAGTATGGGGTTCCTTTTGTGGAATTTCAAGTTATTTATTACTTACAACATTCTACACACACACACATACACACACACACACACACACACACACACAGAGGTTTCTTTTTGTTTAAATTCAACATACTTGCTTTTAAGTGAAATATATAATTATTGAAAATTTTCTCGTGGTTTATAGTCCTCAGAGGGTAGCAAGAGTAACTGCGTTCTGGTGATGGCCATGGCACTCTGCTTTCTATAGGAGTATAGCAGAGTTTTAGTAGAATCATTTCACTGACTTTGTTTGTCTTTGGTTCTATCCTAGGTCTCTGGGTTATCTTGCCTCTGTTACAATTTCAGGGGTGGTCTCTCTTTCCGTGCCATGGACCTTAGCTGGACCAGTCATTGGCTGGCTATTTCCACAAGTTCCATAGCACATCTACCCCAGCACTTCTTGCAAACAGGACAAATTATAGATTGAAGGTTTTGAGGCTGAGATGGTGTCCTGAGAGGCTTCATCCAGCTGCTGATGGAAACAGATACAGAGATCCACAGCCAAACAATAGATGGTGCTCAGAGAACCCTGTGGAATTAAGGGAGAACAGGAGCCAAAAAGGTCAAAGGCACCACAAGAAAAATCCATAGAATCAAATACCTTATGCTTGTGGGGGCTAAGAGAGACAGAATCGACAATCAGGGAACATGAATACGTATGACCTAGTTCCTCTGTGTAGTGGTTCCCAATTAACTCTACTCAAAATGATCCTGGTGGCAGTGGCGGCGCTCCTTGCTCCTCGCCCTAATGTTCTGGGTGTCCTAATGAGAACATACACACAGCCTTTATAATTTTATATTCCTAAAACTGCTCAATGGCTAGGGCACTACATACCCTCCATGTGGCTCCATCTCCCCCGACCCCACCCCGCCCCTGATATTCTCGAGATATTACTTACTAATCCTATATTACATCTCTGCAGCCCCGGACCCAGATGTGCAGCCCTCCAGGCTGTGTTCCTCCAGCTCCTAAGAGTCAGCTATGCTCTCCCTCCCATACCTCTCAGGCACGGTAGAACTGCTTCCCTTGACTGACAATCCTAAAAGTCCAACCTTTGTCTGCCTGCCCAGCCATTGGTGGTCAGCATGTTATTTACCAATCAGAACTAACTGGGACAGGGTCCCTCAGTTTTAGGTGTTGAACACTGCAAACAGATTTTTAGGGAACCTAATTAACAGGAGAATATAAGCAGGTACACCTCTGCTCATATGTTATGCTTATGTAGCTGGGTTTTCCTTGGTCTCTCAACAGTGGGAGCCGGGACTATTCCTGACTGTTTTGCCTCCCTTTCGGACCCCTTTTCTCCTACTGGCTTGTTTCATGAAGCCTTAATATGAGAGGAGGTACCAAGTTTTATTGTGATTTGACATGCTATGCTAGGTTAATATCCAGGAATGCCTGCCCTTTTCTGAAAAGAGGAGGAATGGCTAGGGAGGAGGACTGTGAAGGGAGGAGGGAAGGCAAACTGTAACGTATGAGGGAAGAATAAACTAGTAATAAAAGTGACTCCAACTTCTTCAGTTCCAATAATTAAAAAGAGCTATCACCTTTTAAATTGTTTATCTTAGCCATACACCAGACAATTTACAATTGTGCAGGCTTTTAATAAAACATGCATATTAAATATTATAGATATGCAGAGAGCAAAAGGAGTGGAGTTGATTTGCAAAAGGAATTAAGTGGACTCTGGCGTTGTAATGTAAACTTTTAGTCTCAGCTACTTGGAAACTGAAACAGGAGGATTACATGAACCCACACTTTGAAAGAAAAATAAATTCACACTGGTACAATGCTGTTACACACAGCTGTTACTGTGCTCATTGAGGTGGGTATTTGCTTTAAGGGAGAATCCACAAGAGAGATAGAGGGGCTGGCATCTATTACTGTTGAGGACATGACTCCAGTAGTCTAACTTCCTCTGCTGGCTTCCACCTCTTATAGACTGTACCGGCTTTCAGTGTTGTCCTGTGCTGGGGACCAAGCCATCAATAATGGGCCTTTGGGGAACATTAAAAATTTTTTTACAAATTTACACTTATGAACATAGCTTGTCTAATTTCCTTCATAACTGGATTTGTATTTCAGGAAAATATTATTTATAATTATAGCCAATTTTAATGTTAATGTTAATTTATTGGAATATTCATAATACGGAAATTACCATGAATTTACTAGACAATTTTATCGTTTGTTTTCTTAAGTCTTCAAGAAATTATTCAACCTTCAATCTGTGTCAGGCTCATTACACATAAATTCTGGAGAACTGAAGAGAGTTCTAGGAGTCCAATTAACTATAATGTGTGGGAGAAACATTCTTGTTTATTGTTATAAATCATTTCACTGTCAATATGGAGTTTATTTGTAGAATTTGTTTAGTTAACTTTAATGAGTTTCAAGGAAAACAAAGGGAAAATTCTCTTTATATCTTAGTAGCACAGCAAGTAGTATGTCGTAGATTCCGCTGAGCATGAGTGTATCCTAACTGACAAAAATCTGATACTTTAATTTGTTTACATTAGTGAGATTTGACTGTGATACTAAAAATCAAATCTTAAGAAACAGTGACATTTGTCTTCAGTTAAAATGCACTAGCAACATGAACTATAAAATTAATGGTATTTTATAACTTAATCCAGGAAGAGAGCGTTTTACTTGAACAAATCATTAGAGGATGGGCATAGTAACATTAAGGAGCACATAGCACACTTGTTTAATGACATTAAAATTGTCAAGGACCTTTCTCCAAAGCATTAAAATTAATTCTGTTTTCCATAAGAAAAAAAATTGCAAAACTACCGTTCAAGTAAGTAGCATGGAAGATGACTTTATACTTTGGAGTTTTATTTTGTAGAATTTTATGTCAGGGTGCTGATTCTGTGTTCTTGAAAGTTTTTTGTTGTTGTTGGTGGTGGTGGTGGTGGTTTTCTTTGTCTTTGTTTTTGGTTTTTTGCTGTTTGTTTCTTTTAACATAACTTTCTATCCCCTCCATAAGATCACCTGTAATTCTTATAAATAATTGATATAACATATTTATAGGATCTTTCTATATTCCAGAATTAGGCTAATGAATAAAGAGGTAGATTCATAGAAGATAGATGATGAGTAGACATGTTGATTGATAAACGATAGATATAGAGATGCAGTCTCTATACATATGTAACATGTGTATACAGATGTATACATGAATACACATACCTGCAGTTGTATACGTATAGGTATACACAAAAATAATAGGGAGTAAATAATAGGGCCACAAGAGATTCAAAGATGAAACTTTTCCTTCATTTGGAATTTAAAATGGAAGGCTGAGGAGGATTTAATTAGAAAAGAAAGAGGCAAATGTATTCTAGGGACGAGAAGTGAACCTTGATAAGTGTGAGGCTCTAAAGAAGGTTTGGGTGACTGGTGTGAAGGAGCTGATGGGAGCCCAGTCTGTGGAAGCTTGAAAGCCCGTGTACTTTGCTGAAAGTACACTGGGACTGCAGGGAAGAAGGAAGGAAAATATTTTAATTGATTGAATACTTTTTTATTGGATATTTTTATTTACATTTCAAATGTTATTCCCTTTCCTGGTTTCCCAGACATAAGCCCCCTATACCATACCATACCATACCCTTCTTCTATAAGGGTGTTTCCCCTTCCCCATGATCCCCCTTCCTGCCTCCCTGCCCTGACATTCCTCTTCACTGGGGGTCCAGCCTTGGCAGGACCAAGGGGTTCTCCTTCCATTGGTGCCCAACAAGGCCATCCTCTGCTACATATGTAGCTGGAGCCATGAGTCTGTCCATGGTCTTTGGGTAGGAGCTCTGGTTGGTTGGTATTGTTATTCTTATGGGGTTGCAAGCCCCTTCAGCTCAGAAGGAAGGAAATTAATGTAAAAATATTGATGTTAGAAACATTTTTTTCTGTCTGTAAATTTAAAGAGTAAATTAGGTACAAGGAAGCTATAGATAGTTCAGGAAAGAAGAGACAGGTTGAGTATAAAAGGGACAGACATAGTAAGAGGATGTGGTCATTCTAAGAGCATCTGTCCCTTAAATGCTGTGTTGCTCTAAATTTGATTCCTTAATGTTAAATCTTATAGACTACCATAATTTAGAGTGACTAATTAGACATATATTAATGTGTGTGGTCCCTGAGGATAGAGGAGAAATTAGAGTAAGTGTGGGTATTTTTTCCTCAAACATAACAGTTTGCATTTGATGATAGATGACATGTGAGTGTCTTTTTGCTGCACAGCTCCTCCACTCATAAAAATGGAAGCTGCACTGAGCAAGCTATAGCTCTTATTATCACCCAACCCTAAAACGAGTTTTTTTTTTTTGGTTGTTGTTACCAAGTTCTACAAAGCATTCATAGTCAATATGACTCTGTGGTAAAATTTAAAAATGTTACAAAGAGAGCAAATGAAATACAATTTCCTTATGATTTCATATAACTGACCTTCTTGCAAAAGGTTAGTTGCACAAATAATCTTTCATTTCATTCCCTAATACATTAGAAATACATAGAAAAATTCATTATAAAAACAATTATTTTGGAATGTAATACTTGCTAAATTAATTTAATAAGACTTTATTAGATATAATAAAATTTCTACTGGAGAAAAAGCCACATCTCAAAATTAATTTCTAATGAAAGCTGTGTTTTTAACACATAAGCATATGTTTAATCGTGGAAATATGAACACCTAGACGCTTTTTTTTAATTCAGCAATTTTGTGTGTGTGTTTTCAATTCATTGCTGACACTATTAAAAACAATACGCTTTCTCAGTGTTCTCTGAGACTTCAATCTAGAAACTGAATCAGCATCTTTAGTGGAATTTACTGCTGTACAAAAGCTGAATTCCTGACACAAGAGTTTTGTCATCTAGGCTGGAGTGTAGTTCAAAGGGTCGAGTTCTTGATTAACATGCAGGGAGCCAATGTTCTATCCCCAGAACTCCATCTTTTGGGAGGTGGAGACAGAACAATAGCGGTTCAAGGTCAAAGTCAAGGTCAGTCTGAGATATTGTCTCAAGATAAGTCTTCCCCCCCCCACCCCGCCTAGTCTTTCTTTGTCACGAATGACCAGTTAACATTGAAGGTGACTTGTCTTTGGAAATTATTGAAATATGTTGATGAAGGGGCATTTTTTTCTTGGGATTTTTTTTTCCAACTTGCTTACTTTTATTACAGGTGATACAGACTGTCTAATTGTTGTTATGCAAATCAAAGTTTTCTTTTGAGACAAGAAAATCTTGTGGGTGTTAAACAGATGGAGAGTAATTAACCACAAATGGGAAGAAGCATCAATAGTATCTTATAAAAAGGAAATTTGTTGTACTTGGCTATAACAAAGAATAAATGCACAGACCTCTCTCCCTAAGTGCTGTCGCCGCCACTGTGTGCATATTTTAATTCTGAGTAATTCATCTGAGAGTTGCCTTTCACACTATCACCTACCATTAATTAGGAAAATTGTACCTTTCAGTAGTTTCAGATTATTTCGTCTTTGAACCTAAGAGGACAACTGAGGGTGTCAATTATCTGCTTGAGTATAAAGCATCAAATTCTGTGGACAGCCGTGTTGGCTGAGAGCAAATCACTGCCCTTATAAAAATAAAAATTGACTTCAGTTTGGAGCTATCCATGGCCCCCTGCTTTGAAAGAGTGAGTGACTGGTGATTAGAATCCTGACTGAGGGTTGTAAAAAGAATGATGAAACAACAGGGGAAGAATTTCAGCTCCAGTAAAGACCTGGGTTCTCTGGAAGAATGCAAGGGAGCTCATGCTAGGTGTAGGGAGGAGTTAGGATGAGACTGAGGTGTTCTCACTTCCTTTTGTTTAACAAGTAATACTAATGAGGTAACAGAAATAGTTATGATAAACTATGGATTTCCCATAAAAGGTGGCCCTCAGGTGGTCAGTAATGGGGCCACATGGTTTTCCTGAGTAAACCACCAAGAATTAATGCAGCTATGCCATAGATAGAATTTTAAATGTCACTAGGATATTAATGTCATATTTGAATGGGTTAATGTTCCGTGTTTAAAAGAAGCTTTGGGTCGGCTAGATGGCTCAGTGGGTAGAGCAGCTTTCCACCAACCTCAGGGAACTAAATTTGAATCTCCAGATCCCACAAAAAAGCCAGGAATTCAGGAGGACTTATAATTTCAGTTTTACAAAGCAGGATGAAGACAGGTGGATCCTGGGAGTTCCTGGCCAGCTAGTTTGACAAAATGAATAACTTCAGGTTTAGTGAGAGACTATAACTCAAAAAGTAAGCTGTATTATGATAGAGGAAAGTGTTTGATAGCTTCTTCAGGGATCTGCACATATATGTCGGTATACTATACACATACACATATGTACAACCACTCATTTTTGCAAGCACATACAGGTACATAACAAATAAAATTTAGACATGAGAGAGAGAGAGAGAGAGAGAAGAGATAATATGTTGCTGCTTAACAGATTGTCAATATTAAATATCATTGTATCCATTGATCCCAATTTCTCCATTAAAAGATTCATCTTTTTAAGACACAAAAGAAGAAATTTCAAATCGCAAAGTTGTTTACATTTGTATTCCCCAATTTTTAATGATGCTCAACATTTCTTTTTGTACTTCTAAGTCATTTCTATTTTGTGTTATGCACCATGTTAAAGTTATATAATTTATTTCCTTTATGTTTAGTTTCTTAAGTACTTTGTATATTCTAGATATTAACTCTAAGTCAGTTGTATGATTGGTTTAAAATAAATTATTATGTAGGCTTTCTCTTTCCCTAAATCATATGTGTCTTTTTCAGGTCAGAATCATTTTAGCTTCATGAGGTACCATTTATTGTTGGATTTTTTGACACCTGTTCATTTTGTTAACTTTCTTACACCATAATTAATACTATACACTTTCATTAAATTTCAATATTCATTATGTTTTGCATAACAGACCTGGAGAGATGGCTCAGTGGTTAAGGGCACTTGCTATTCTTCCTGAATACCAGAGTTCTGTTCTTAATGCCTATGTTAGGTGGTTTACAACTGCCTGTAAATTTATCCCAGAGGATCCAATGGCCTCTTATTTTCTCTAAAGGCACTGGTCCATACAAGCATGCAGAAATAAATATACACAAAATTTCAAAAGATAAAACAAAATCTTTGAATATTTAAAGCAACATGATATGTAGATACAAATCTTATAAGAACTATGACCTGACTATAATTTTTTTCTTTATTCTTTTTTGACACAATAGATCCTGTTTGTAGCCTCTCCTCCGTCCACTCCTCCTATTGCCCTCCCACATGTACCAATCCCCGCCCCAGATTCACTGGTCCTCCATTTCCCTTCAAAAAAGAGTAGTCTTCCGATTGATATTAATCAAACATGCCATACCAAGATGCAATAAAAATAGGCATAAACAGTGTACTGGTTGGTTTTGTGTATCAACTTGACATAAGCTGGAGTCATCACAGAGACAGAAGCCTAAGTTGAAGAAATGCCTCCATGAAATTCAGCTTAAGGAATTTTCTCAACTAGTGATCAAGGGGGGAGGGCCCAGCCCAATGTGGGTGGTGCCATCCCTATGCTGGTGGTCCTGGGTTCTATAAAAAAGCAATCTGAGCAAGCCAGCGGAAGCAAGCCATTAAGTAACATCCCTCCATGGCCTCTGCATCAGCGCCTGCTTCCTGACCTGCTTGAGTTCCAGTCCTGACTTCCTTTGATGATGAACAAAAGCATGGAAGGGTAAGCTCCCCAACTTGGTTCGCCGGTCATGATGTACAGAAATAGAAACCCTGACTAAGACAAACAGTCATATCAAAGCTGACTAAGCAAGTCAGTAGCATGAAAAGGATCACAGGAGCAGGAGAAAGAGGCAGAGAGACAGACCCCCACAGGTATTGTTAGGAGCCCAACAAAAACTCCAAGGAAGAACAAACAAGCACAGTATGTATACAGAGAACCTCTCATAAACCCATGCGAGCATTGCTTAGTTGGTTCTGTGAGCCAGGTTTTCCTGGAGTCCTGACTTATCTGGTTCCTAAAATCCTTCCTCTCTCTCTCTTCTGAAGGATTCCTTGAGTTCAACCCAAAGTTTGAGAGTGGGTCTCTGTATCTGTTTCCATCAGTTACTGGATGAAGCCTCTCTGATGACATTTGGCCACAAAATCAATCTAAGAGTGTAGCAGACTATCATTGAGAATTATTTCATTTACTTATTTGTGTCAATCATGTCATCTGTAGGCCATTTAGCATTTGGTTCCTGGCCATCCTGAGTGTGTTGGGCATGGGCTCCCTCTCCTGGCTTGGGCTTCAAATTATACCACTCACTGGCTGGACACTCCCACAAGCTGTCAGTCTTAGAGCTTGTGCCTATCGAACCCTGTTCAGAAAGTCATTTCTGACCCTGCCAATGATTTCAACTGAGTTCCCCAGTTTATCTTGTATCCGACTTAGGACATGTGGTTTTAGGACAAGGACCTTGATACATACAGGTATCCAGTTTGGAGAGCTCCATTTGTTGAAGATGATACATACATATATACATATATACATACATACATATATACATACATACATACATATATATACATATATATATATATATTCCAGTATATATTTTTATTTCTTTGTCAAAAATCAGGTGTCCATAGGTGTGTCAACTTATGCCTAGAACTTTAATTCTATTTATATTGTTTTTATTTCTATATCACTGCAGTACAACTTGAAATTGGTGATACCTCCAGCAATGATTTTATTATTCAGTTTTTTTTATTCAGGATTGTTTTAGCTGTACTGGTGCGCGTGTGCGTGCATGTGTGTATATGTATGTGTGAGTGTGTGTGTGTTTCCATATGAAGTTTAAGTTTATATTTTCAATTTCTATGAATAACTGTGTTGGAATTTTGGTGGGAATTGCAGTGAATCTGTAGATTAGATTGCTTTTGGTAGGATGACCATTTCATAATAAAAATTGTAATGATCTATGAATATGGGAAATCTTTCCATCTGGTATCTTTACTTCTTTATTTATGTGATATCGTAATACTTTAATTATGCAATTCTCTTTCCAGTTTAGTTAAAGTTATCCCAAGATAATTGATTTTACTGAGGCTGTTGTGCTATTATTTCCTTGAATTTGTTCTCAGTATGTTTATCATTTGTTTATAGGAAATGAGTTTTCCCATAAAACCAGATAGTCTTCTACTTAAGTCCTTTCAAAAGGCAGAAACTACCTTTATTAAGAATCCCTGGCACTCATAAGTCACATAATTTTGTGTCTGTAATACTACTGTTCTGGATGTCAAAAACTCTTGAGTCTCTAGTCTCTCTCCCTCCTTTCCAATCCTGATTCTAGCAACTAATTTTAGTCATAGGTATGTGTTCCTGAAAACTGAATCAAGGTCCTCCAAAGCCAAACTTTACTTCTATTAAAATATTTTTTATTAGTAGCTACTTTTCTTTATCTCTCTTTTTTTATTACTTTTTTTATTAACTTAAGTATTTCTTATTTACATTTAGAGTGTTATTCCCTTTCCTGGTTTCTGGGCCAACATCCCCCTCACCCCACCCCCTCCCCTACTTTATGGGTGTTCCCCTCCCCATCCTTCCCCCATTGTCGCCCTCCCCCCAACAATCATTTTCACTGGGGGTTCAGTCTTAGCAGGACCAAGGGCTTCCCCTTCCACTGGTGCTCTTACTAGGTTATTCACTGCTACCTATGAGGTCAGAGTCCAGGGTCAGTCCATGTATAGTCTTTAGGTAGTGGCTTAGTCCCTGGAAGCTCTGGTTGCTTGGCATTGTTGTACATATGGGGTCTCGAGCCCCTTCTAGCTCTTCCAGTTCTTTCTCTGATTCCTTCAACGGGGGTCCTATTCTCAGTTCAGTGGTTTGCTGCTGGCATTCGCCTCTGTATTTGCTGTATTCTGGCTGTGTCTCTCAGGATAAAAATATTTTTTAATATTTGAGAATTTAACAATGGATTTTGATCATATTTATACAAAACTCTTTCTCTTAACTCCTCCCAGATCCACCCCCACCTACTTACCCCACATTTACATAACATTCTTTTTTTTCTATCTTTATAACCCTTTGGCTTCTGTTCAATATATGTAACAATATATGTATACTTCTATGATTTTGGGACCCTATCTGGAGCTACATTCTTAGAGAAAACTCCTTTTTCCTTAGAGGGCATTATTTGTCTATAGCTCCTCATTAAAGAATGTAGACTTAGAAAGTCCTGCCCACTTTGAGCTAGAATACAACCTTAGTTACTGTGAACCTGAGTGCAGGTGTCCTGTCATGTTCCAAAATCATAGCTTCGCTCTTCCATGACCTCTGCTTCTTTGATATCTTCTTCACGATTTTTTTTTCTAAGATGTTCCCTCAGCCTTGGGAACAGAGTGTTACATAGTTGGGCATTTTTGGCTCTGCAAAACACTGATACACTCTGCATTTTGACCACTAATTTAACTTCATTAAATCTTAGTTTGTCATCCACAAAATGGTATCTTATCACAGGCATGTTATTTGTATTCAAAAGTACAGCAGAATAATGAACTCATCAACTTGTTTGCTCAGCATCGATGAATCACTGCATTATAAAAATGCTGTTGTGTTTGTCAGAAGAACATACTGAGAGCCTTTCTTTTTTTTTCTAGTTTCAGTGCAGTGTGGTAAAAACTAGTTAAATGCTAGCCAACAGGATGCAGCAGACAAGCAGATTGGATGATATGTTATGTATGCACACATTTATATAGCCAACTTAAACTTTTGATTCCACGAGGGAAAAAATCCTCTAACCCCAACTCTGTTATATTGATTTTGTAACAGTGGAATAGCCTTTTATATATGTTTATATTTCTCTACACATATGCACAGAGAGATTTTGTTATGGTGAAATTATTTTACATAAGTTTAATACATGTTTATATCTCTATATGCACACACATGTGCACATACAGAGATAGAGATAGAAATAGAGATAGATATATAGAGAGAGATAGAGAGACAGAGACAGAGACAGAGCGATAGAGAAAGATATATAAAGAGAGATAGAGAGACAGAGACAGAGACAAACAGAGACAGATAGAAAGAGGGGAGTGGTAGGGAAGAGGGAGAGATGTGAGAGAATTGGAGAGAACTACTCAGACATATATAAGATTTAACTTAAGAAAACAATGTAATGGACAACCCGGCATGAACATTAGCAGTCACTTGGCTTCTCACAAAATAATTTTGAAGGTATTATTCCTTGGTTATTTAAAAAGATAGAAAAGCCGTAAAAGTTAAAGTTCTTACGACTGAATCTAATGAAAGTATCTTCAAGAGACAATTGTGATAAAAACAAAAAACAAACAAAACAAACAAAAAACAATGGAACCTAGGGTTATGCATACTTCTAAGTAGGTCTTTGAGTTCAGAAACTGTTTTCTATTTTAAATAGGTATTTTTATCAATTTCTCTGCTAGTAAGGTAATAGTTTGTTGTGCCATTTTTACACATATATGTCATTATATTCTTTATAAATTTACCCCCTAACCCATTGTACTCCCCTTCTTGCCCCCATTTGTTAGCTACCTTCTGCCCCCAAATGGCCTTTCCTTCTGCTTTATGTCATTTGCACGTTTTGTTACCTTTTCACTCCCTTCTCTTGGTGGTCCCCATTTCTATTTCATCAAAACCACACACACACACACACACACACACACACACACTCACAACACATATACATATATATTCATATATAGATAGATATACATATATGTGTTTTAAGTTATTCTATGCCTCGTTAATTTACATATCACTTTTGTTCAGGGTCCATGATTACCTCTGTACTAAACCCATTTCTATGATCTGCAGTCATAATCCTAGCACTCTGATAATCAATTTTTTTGTAGCAAGCATAATTTAAATCTGGTCATGATTTGATACTCCGACTTCATAATCCTTTACTCATCCTCTATCTCTTTTATTGTCCTTAGGGAGTTAATTATTTTATGTTAGTTAAGTATTAGATTGCTAAGAGGATTGAAGTTTCCCAAAGTCCTATAAAAATGGGATGAGTTCCTTTTATGTTCCTTGAATATGCATTTTTCTCTGCGAACAGAATGCAAATCTGTGAATGTGCTGGGAACTTCAGATAGTTCTGGATTCTAAAGATCTGAGGCTCTGTGCGTCTATGTTCTTGCGTGTGGAAAATAACGGCTGCTGCTGTATAGTTAGTACAAAGTTAGTGAAAAGCAGCTTCGGATGATCCTTTCTCCTAAGTCCTTGGCATGATTATCCCCACGGCCATTGTTTTGTGGAGTTGCCTTGAGTGCCTTCAACAGTTTGTTTGAAGGATGATTGGTTTAACAAGTCTTTAAACCTTGATTGCAGATTTATTTCTTATCAACAGACACTGGTATTTGATATCATTTTCAGCTTCATGCTACCAAAATTATAGCTTTTTTTAAAATGTCAATTGGCATGGTGAAGATGCACAAATCATTTCAAAACTATTACTAGGTTCCTATGGCCCAAGTATAAACAATCTGGTAAAAGTTACGTGAATGCATTAGTAAGAGCTTTTCAGAGAAATTATCAGGTGTGTGTGTGTGTGTGTGTGTGTGTGTGTGAATGTGCTGTAAATATGTGTCTGTGCATGTATGGTGTATGTGTGTATGGCATGTGTATGTGTGTGAGAGAGTATATGTGTGTCTTGTATGTGTCTATGTGTGTGAGTGTGTATGTGTGTTTTCTTTTGTGTGTATGTGTTGTGAATATGTGTGTGTGAGTGTATGGTGTGTGTGTGTGTGTGTGTGCGCGCGCATGTAGATGTGTTGTGTATGTGTTTATATATGTGAGTGTTTATGTGTGTTTTCATGTGTGTGTTATCTTGTACAGGGATTGTAAAGTAATGAGGAGGTAGAGAAAATCACTTATTTTAGAGTTAGAATATTTCTGTGAGTAGTTGTGGAGACAGCATGTTCAGAACATATCAAGCAGTGTAATATTATGGATGGGATGTCCTGACACTTGCCATTGTCTTTAAATGCCTCTTCCCACCTGGGAACTTTCCTCTCCTCGGTACATGCTGGAGTATTGAGTCCAAAAACAGTCTGGAAACAGAATTCTTTCATTTTCTGGGAACACGTTTCAACTGTACTACTTCTTGCTAACGTTGCATAAAGGAATCTTGCAAATATGGGATTTGATGCAAGCTTTATATCATTTTGAGGGAAACAAGCATACTAAAAATAATTTGAAGAAGACATATTTTACAGATAAATCTACTAATATGGGTGCCTCTATAAAACACAAGATTTACATTTTCAAGGCTTATACTTTCTTAGTTTTGAAAAACAAAATTAGGGAGAATTTTACATACAAATAAGACTGTGACAGTAATACTTATTAGCAACTATATCAGCACATCCACATTCATCATTTCATTTGCACACATCTAAAGTACATGCTGCCATATCTTGCCTTCAATAGTGAGAGATCTGATAATGAGGGTGGAAACTTAGGTAAGGTTAGCAAGAATAGGCAAGTTAACACAACCACAGTACAAGGATAGGGTTTGCTGCAGACTCAGTTAGAAACACACTCAGGGAGTTTAGTAAATTCCCTGGATAGAAGGGCCCAGAGTATCTCAAACCATAATTTATGCAATAAACTTATTATTCTCCAAATTACAAACTAAAGGCTAACTAGTAATCTTTTCTAAAATGTGTTTCTCATTTATCATCCTTAATAATTTGACAAGTAGTTTTTGAATTTATTTTATAAGATAATATGGATATTAGGCATAAACATATGATCCTATAATATTGTTCAATAGTCTACCATTTAAAAAGTAATGTTATTAAATATAAGAATACTTTTAGTTCAACTTTAACCCACTAGGAAATAAAAATAAACCCTCTAAAAATAATAAAAAAACCATTTTACTAGTAATACTTCCAACCACCCCCAGAGAGAATGCCGGGAGAATCCATTTCAATAGACACGGTAAGGCTGAAGGTACTCAGCTCTTCTGTGCACCACAACACTTATACAACCCAAGCTCACGCCTGCGCTCAATCTCCGGTCTCTCTCTTTTCTGAACAGCCATGTATGCAAACATATGCAAAGACCAAGCAAGCAAAAGAAATTGCAGGAAAGTAGAAAAATGCATTATCAGTATCAGGCAGAGGGAACACAGAAGATACTTTCAAAATATTGCCCTCCTTGAAGAAAGGAAGGAAGGGTATAATATTCTGGGTATAATAATGCCCTTACATGCTCACATTTCAGTGGACACATTCATGTGCACACTCAATCAATCTGAGTTGAAGGCATTGTTGAAAAAGGAAAGAGTAAATGGATTTTGGGGTGTGTAAGTGGATACTTCAAAGTCATTCAAAGTCATAGAGCATATTCGTGCAAGCTTAAAATGATGCCTCTGGAGGTCCTCAACTCCTATTATAAAGATGCAGATGGATAGTATGGAAAAGGCACCATGATCTTGTATTGACACAGGAGCTTGTACCTGCGAGTGCTTGCTTTCATTAGTGCCTACAATACAGTCATGCTTCTAAAGCCGCATGACATAGTTGAGGTGTCACACACATTAAATAAGTCCGAAAACACAGGAAGGACTTACAAACAAAAGGTGGGAGGGGGGATGAAGGAAAACAAAGAGGAAGGAAGAAAGAAAGGAAAGGAGTGAGGGAGGGAGGGAGGAAGGGACAGAGAAAGATGGATGTTAGTTAGCAAGGGGAAAATATTTCAATTTTCAGATTTGTAGTTAGTCCAATCAATCTGATCACCTATGCAGCACCGTTTAGTTGGATAATTGGCTGCTGAGAAGCTGTGACAAATTGATGAGAATTATGCAGGTAAATGTTCCATTTCAAGCCTCTTCTTTCATTGTCATTCTGCCTTTATCACTAGGGGTTTGTCACCCAGTAAGCCCAAGATTGCGCATTTGAGGCTCAGCACATGCTGAAGCACAGTGAAAAACACTTTCTTCCTTGAACTTTCCTATTTTAGTGCAGAAGGAACTACTGGGTAGCTTTTTCTAATGGACCCTTTCAGTAGCCCGGTTGACATTATAGTGTCAGCCAATTTCTGCAGAGTAATTGGCTCCTAAAAACCTTCCTGGCTATAGAAGGGCACTTGTCATATACTCGGGAAATGTGTGTTAAGGAGGAGAAATGGTGGAAATTGCAGTTGCCTAACAATTGGTCTGATCTGTTATTGGAAAAGTAATCTGTAGTGATGACATTCAACCCAGGCAGTCAACCTTGAATGCTATGGAAGCAGTGACGGGAAGTGCCACGGAAGACCCATTTTGAACTAGACAAAACTGGATAGATGAGATTGCAACTGATCCTTAATTTGTACTGACGCCCTTTAAGAAAATTCAGTTATATTTGCCAACAGTTTTCAAGGTATAGACATTAAAATAGTATAAATATGTTTTTGCATGTGGTTTGAAATTGCCCAAGGGAGCCTAAGTGAAGACTAAAATGTAATCCTAAATATTTGGAAATAAGTACTTGGTTTCTTGTTTACAATAATGGGAACAGTGTTGAATTTTCACTTCATTAGGTTTCAATTTCCAGATCTGTTATGAAATAAGTATTATAATGGTCCTTAAAGCAGCCTTTATATTATAATCTACCAAGAACAAAAAATGCACTTAAAATCTCCTGAAAAGGTGAAAGATACTGATATGCATGCATTTCTATTTTTATTCTTTAGACATTGCCTAAAGAATATTATTGTGTGAGGATGGAGGCAGTAAGGTTCTGAATTCTTCTGTATGAAAATGAGAGGAAAGAAAAATACCCTCACTTCATGTTGCAACTCGTAACTTGCTGGGCACTTTATTTCAGGATATAACACTTTCCTACATAAACTGGCTTTTAGTTAGAATTACTTTATATGTTCTATTGGATATTTCTTTTTTCAGTGTTTGTTTTTAAAGCAGATGAAATAATGTTAAAGGCTAGATGTTTAGAAAGCTTTATCAGCTTACAATATTGTGACTTGCTCAGGTGTGACCTTAAGTTTTGTATTAATTTATCATGGAAGAAAATTAAATCAGGCTTCTAAAATTGTTAGTCATTTAGCATTCATTAAACAAACACTTAAGTGATGGCTAGTAAAGCTCACAAAAAAGACTCTGGCTCGATTGCATAATTTGATATTTTAAACTAATTTTCTAAGTCATTAGGGAAAGCACCAAAGCTACGTAGGCAATGTGTGGTGGTTTAAATAGATTTGGCTCTTATAGACTCATGTGTTTGCATGCTTGGTCCATGGGGAATTACACTATTAAGAGGTGTGACCTTACTGGAGTAGGTGTGACCTTCTAAGATTAAGTGTGTCACTGTGAGGGCTGGCTTTGAAGAATCTAGGCTCCAGCTTCACTCAGTTTGGAATTTCAATCGCCTCCTAACTGCCTATGGAAGACAGGCTCCTCCTATCTGTCTTTGTAACAAGGTCTACAACTCTTGGCATCCTCCAGCCTCACGTCTGCCAAACTGCCATGCTTCTCATCATGATGATAAGGGACTGAACCTCTGAAACTCTAAGCCTACTCCAATTAAATGTTTAACGTTATGAGAGTTTCCTTGGTCATGTTGTCCCTTCATAGCAATGAAACCCTAAGACAGTGGTACTTTGTAATTCCTAATCTACAAGACTAGAATGCTCACGGGTGATGGAGTACCAGGAAAGAAGCAGATGTTCCTTGGTAAATAGAAGTGATTAGGGGGAAGGTACAAATTGGAAATAAAAGTGACAGTATAATACTTAATCTTATGAAGTGTTTTATGGCCACTGCAAAGACATTGAAGTAAGAGACATGGGAGAGGGCAGCATGAACCAAAACAACTGTCAGTTCTACCAAATTGAATTGGGATATCCCCTGGCCACTCCCACTGCCATTGTGAATAGAGTGATGGGAAGTCACAGAAACATCAACTCACCTGGGTTATTTCCCTCACGTTTGAATATTGATTGAGAAATTTTGAACGAATGGCATAATCCACTTTTCCCCCGTCATACCTTATTTCCAGTATGATGAAGCATTTTGTAAGACAAGCTGAGTTGGTATACTAAAGAACAAAGTTTTGAGTCTTTTCTGCAATGTATTATTCATTAAAGAATATTTGAATTCCTTTTAGGATTTGATGGGGCTATGTGTGGAAGTCTAGACTTTCTAATAACTTTAAAAACATATCCTTATTCCTTCTTTTAATGCTGTCATAATTTTGCTAAGTATTTTCACGTCAGTCAATGTTTGAGAAATAACCATTCCTAGAAACTTCTGATTCATTCATTTCATTCAATACTAGTCAGTAATAAGCTTTATGATAATTTATGACACTGGAAAATTTAATGCAAGTGTATGGCCATACACAGATACACAAATATTTTCAGTTTTATTACTCTCTACTGTTATCATTAATGTTGCTTCAATTTTAGTCATTTTTCTAAGTCAAGCAATAGAAAACTGCTGAGCTAATAAATAATCATAAGCTCTCTTTGCTATTCATAGTGATGGGACAGACATGCAGTGATTTTAGCATTCACGCTGGAGATGTACTGTTAACAGATAAAGCAGTAAGTGGTTACACAAAGAACAAATGTGATGCAGACTACAAATGCGTAAGACTTTTTATCCTGGTAACTCAATTATGCTTATTATTCAATTAACTATAATATTTATTGAACAAATGCATAAACATCTACAGTCGTTGATTATAATAAAAGCCCAAGCTATTTTTTCTTTGACAACTTTGGAGCATCCATTAACAACAACCAATAATTAGTTCTGTGGTTTCTAAATTACTTTAATCAGAGTTTCTCTGACACCTTTATTCAACTACAAAGAAGCCATCATAATTACTCATGAATATTTGAGACCTATAACCATGAGTAACTGTTCTATGCCAATCAATGCATGATCATTCTTTACCCTAGTGGTCTTGGTCTGGATGGCAGACCCTCCCGAGAGATATGTGTCTCATCAATACTGAAAAATGTTTCTCTTTCCATTTTGCTAACTTTTGTATTTCTTTCATAAGAGAGAGAGAGAGAGAGAGAGAAAGAGACAAAAAGACAGAGAGACAGAGAGAGAGACAGAGAGAGAGAGAGAGAGAGAGAGAGAGGAGAGAGAGAGAGAGAGAGAGAGAGAGAGAGAGAGAGAGAGAGAGAGAGAGATTTGGAGTTTTCTTGTCTGTCTCCATAGAACCAGTGAGTGCTTCTCCTACCATGTTCGGGTCCTGAAGTGATTGGGTAGCCTCTACAGAGCAGACTGCAGCAGACTGGAGTAGACTGGAGCAGAGCAGACTGGAGCAGACTGTAAATAAGCCCCTGTTAGATATTTACTGTGCCTTGCATGGCCATATGCACAGTGTTGTTACATCTCCATAGTTGTAGTAATTGTGAAAGATATTTCTCTTTGGCTCCAGGCAAAATAAACACTTGTTGATAATAGTTTTGACAAAAGTCATAATAACCCATATGTTTGAAAATATAAAGACCAGAAACATAATGACCTCTGCTGCCCTAAACAGAAACTCTAAAGTTAAACACCAAGAGAAATCAGATCTTATCAAGCTTCAGATAAGGATGCATTTGGAAGTGTGCTGAGATATTTTATGCCTTTAGTTTATTGTGATTTTAGAGTGTCATATTCCATCTTCTCCAAGATATGTTCATTTTTTTCATCAAAATAAACATGTTTAATTTTCCTGAGAAGACCTGGTTCCTACATGTAGAGCAGACTCAGAACAGATTCATAGATTCATAGATGTCCTCCGCCATTCCTTTTCCCCATCTTTCCTGGACATCTGCCTTTTTGGGAAGACAGCTGAGCATTTTTGGCTTTCAAAATACACCTGAGTCCAATTAAGAAGCCTGGAAATATAGGAAGTTGTGGGAGTTAAAAAAAACTAGCCAGAAAACAACATCTGAGCTGCTATCATTAAATGAAGAGTAAATACATGTTTTTGGAGATGATAGATATTTAATTCACCAAGTGGTTTCGAGTCGCTTGGCTCTGTTCTCTAGCTGAAGATGATGTATGTGTTATTAAGTGGGTGAATCATGCTCTCAAGCAAAATGAAGTGTGGGAGCTTGGGTCTTGAACCAAGTTGAACAGCAAAACACCATGTGTGGCCAACAGACTGTCTGAGTCTAGACTGAATTACGTGTTTTAAAAATGTCAGAAGCTCATTGCTTCTTAACCATTTAATGTCATGTAGCTTAACAATCATAGCACAGACTTCTCTCAATATGGAATACTTTTTAAGTTATTTTTTGTGTAATAGAATATCTTTTTGTTATTTTTGTGTGTGTGGATATGTGTGTGTGTGTGTGTGTGTGTGTGTGTGTGTGTGTGTGTGTGTGTGTGTGTGATAGACCCTGAGACATATGTGGGCATCACTGGACAATTTACAGGAGTCAATTCTTTCCTTCCACCTACAGAGCTTCTGCTGTATAACTGATAGGCAAGGTTCACTGGTTTCTTAGCTACAAACCAATTCTTTCTTCTGTTTCTGTCTCCCATCATCCCGCAGGACTCTGGGGATTACATATTCATTGCACCTCATCCACATTTTCTACTTCAGACCTAGGGCTTGAACCCAGACTTCTACAGCAAGCACTCTTACCCACTAAACCATTTCACCAGCTACATAACATATTTCCAAATGAAGTTAATTAAGTTTAGTGACTAGTTATTTTTCTTGTTAACCTATAGACTGTCTTCTTTCTTAAAATAAAAGCAGCATTTTATGTATACTTTGGTAACATGATTATATGAATCGAGAAACAATCAAAAGCATTTAACTAGCTTTATATATCATTCGGATGTGCCAGGATTTTATTAGACTGAACAGGCTCATCCATCACATGTTCATATATTTATCATCTGTGCATGAAATAAGGGTGCCAGAGGAAAAGGCATGAAGAGACAAAAGGAGCACTTCAAAGTCAAGAATCCTATTAGCTGGCAGAATTTTGTCCCCAGGTTGAATTTTGATAGGCATATAATTCTTTGAATCTCTTACCCTAAACTCTAGTGAGAGTATGTCTTGTTGAGAGCAGAGTCTATCTATCTCTGTTTCTTGCATGAATTAATTTTAAAAGTTCTCTGAAAATGACTTGTACATTATTTGTTAAGCATATTCGTGCTTTATACTTTGATATGAGATTCAAGTAACTTGGAAGGAAAAAGAAAACCATAGAAGGTTGTTCCACTTCTCTATTATTTAGTTTACTGTCCACAATGATGAGTTGGAGTGGAAGAAACAAAGAATGATAGATCTCTGAAGCAAGGATCAACTTGAACAGAAACACTCAACTCCAGGGATGAATGAAGGACTACAGTTTAATGTCAGGCAATGTAGAAGCCAAGGCTATCTTTTACCCTATCTATGACCAACCATTTTCCAAAAAAGGCCCTTCAATATCTAACACAATTTTACAAGACATCTGCTTATTCGAGAGAAAATAAAGTATATATCTTAGTCAGCTGCTTTCATGATAACAAATGCCTTACAGTCTTCTAGTTAAATGTCAGAAAGTGTATTTCCTTTCAATTCTGGTGTCTGAAATTAGAGAGAATCACTTTTGGGGAGAAAAAGAGAGAGGGGGAAAGGAGGAGGAAAAAAAGACAAGGAGGAGAAAACAAGAAAGGAGAGAAGTGGTTAGGAGGGAAGGGGGAAGGGTTGGTTGGTGGAGGAGAGAAGAAAGGAGGAAAGGAGAGGAGAGAGAAGAAAGAAAAGGTACTTTAGACACTGACTCTCCAAAGCTGAGGCTATAGCTATTGTGAATTGCCTGACATGGATACTGCTACTAGGAACTAAACTTGGTTCTCTTCCAGAGCAGTCCGTGTTCTCAACCCCTGCACCATCTCTACAGCCCCAAATGGATTGTTCTTGCTGAAAGTATTTCTTTGCATATGTAGTTGCATTTCAATTATTAGCCTCCTAGATCCTTTGATCTCCTCATAGTTTTCTAAATACTATTTTCTGGCATTTTTTGTGTGTTTTTCTTGTTTTTCTTTGGGTATTCCCAAATATCTAACTTCATGACCCAATTCTCAAGCATCCAACTCCTACCAATCATAGGAAACGAATGACACTTACCTTGCTTTTTAAATTCACCATCACCATCTTGGTTTGTTCCAGATTCTGTGTAATTCATTCCAGTTCAAAACTTCTCTCTGCGGTTGTTCTAATGTTGACTTCTACATTTTAAGTTCTGAAAATTCCAGCCATGAAGCTTGTAATTAATTACACTTTGTGGTTTTCATTCATACTTTGACATCCTGCTTTAGGTTTTAAGGCTTATGAACACATTTAAACACATTTCTTCTACATGCTACCATTAACTCCTGTATCTGAAGTCCTTAAAGGTCAATGATGCAAGATTTTTGACTTTTCGATTTCATTTTGTATACATTTCTTCCACTGTCATGCATTTTTTTTAAAGATGAAGTCATAAATGGTAGTTTCGTGTTTGGAAGCTTTCTGAGTGCTGCGGTGAATATTGGTCTTTTTAAAGATTAGTAATAACTATTCTGAGTCACTCTCCAAGCACTCTGTCGGGATCACCACAAAGAAAATTCATTAGAATTCACACCATGTAAAGGAGGGCTCCTGAGGCTTGCTCTCCCTCTTAGCTGCCAGCTGCTACACAAATTCAACTTAAAGCTATGTTTACGGCTACTGAGTTGTATTTATAGGTAAAATAGAACACTCCTCTACTACAACCACTTTACTTTTTTATTGCTCTAGGTTATACACAAGGTTATGGCAGTATAAACTCAACTTTTCAAGATCCGACAACTATTCTGAAGAATGACGTTTTCATCTATGGTTCTTTCCTTGGTTTCTGCTTTCATTTCAATTTAGAGTGACAATTGTTAGGAACTCTACAACATATGGAGAAACTTAGGAATGTATTTCCCCTAATTTTAATCCAACATCAGCAACTGGCCTAAGTTTGATAAGAACTTGTTCTCGTGAGAATCAGTGCTAGGATACAGACCATATTTTACTCTTAACCATTTTTTTAAAAACCAGGTATGTCTTCTGCAAAGAACATAAAAATCAATCTTACTTATATTGGGTCTGAGAGTTCATGAAATTCAATTTTGTGGTCTGTCTTCTATTATCCTATTACATGCTTGTGATCTTTAAAATTTTTGGCTTGGGCTAGTCTTTAAAAGTTTCATGGAGAAGCTGTGCCCGAAGCTGAATCCCGATGAAAGCATGGCTGCAATGCAGTTGGAGGCGCAATGAGAAGAGAGTACCAGCTGTCAGTGGTTGAAATCCTGTGTTCATTTTGGGTCAAGCCGCTTCTTTTAATTTAATAATAGTGCATAAAATTATACAATAAAATTTTTGTTAGTATTCTTCTAATAATGGATATTTTATGTATATTTAAAGTAAAATATTTTAGGACTTCAATATTCACAGCAGAAATCCAAAGTCAGATTATAATTGGAAAGATATATATATATGTATATATATATTAAAAACTATACTTTTAAAATTAAAGTAGAATTATACCACTTTCTCTTTTACTTTCTGTGTTCCAGCCCTTTCCAGATACCCTCCTTTTAACCCTTTCTTGTTCCCTGACTCTCAAATTGATGCCATCTTTTGCCATGATTATTATTGTTGAATATGTGTACGCAAATATAATTTGCTGAGTCCATTTTTATTTGTGTGGATATGGTTTCAGGGCTGCCCATTTTGTATCATTGAAAACAAGATCTTTAGACTCCACCCATATTTTATGAAGCTGAGGAAATTCATGCTTTTTACTCTGTAACGAGAGTAAAAATAATGATAGAAGTTGTTTTTCATAGTATTAAGAAATGTGCTAAGCCTAGGTACTAGCTTTAAAAAGAAATATGTCTTGAAGGGCCAATGTCATTTTATAAAGTCAATTAAAGCATTGAATGTCACATATCCATTATAATTTAGCTGTAAAATATAATTATGCTTGTGCTTAGTTGTTAATTTTCTCCTGTATTTTGCAGTCCTGTACTTAGACCCAGGGGATGGCATGACACACAGTGCACAGATCTTCCCTCGGGAATTATTGTAAGCTAGGCAATCCCTCATAGCATGTACATAGGCCAACCTGACTTAGACAATCCATTGCTGGGAATCTCTCCTTCCTTAGGTTCTTCTAGATTATGTCAAATTAATGAAACTAGCCATCATATTCCTCAACTCTCCCCACTCCATAAAAAAGATATTTTTGAGCCTCAATCCCCAATTCCTAACACTGATACTTTTAGCAAACTTGAGTCATCAAAGATATCATTAGTAAGATAGGTCATGCTGGAGTAGGATAAGTTTCTCATCTAAAGTGACGACTAACCTATAATTAGACAGCCAAAGGAAGGCACAATATACACAAAGAGAGTGGGTCAGGGTGAAAGCAGACTGGAAATATGCAGCTACATACAAGTCAAGAGATGCTAAAGTTGCCTGACCAAGCAGAATCTAGAAGGCATGGAAGGATCTATATAAATTTGTGAGAGAATTTGGCTCTGTTGACTGCCGGACTTAAGGCATCTAGGGTTGAGAAACAATGGTTTTGCTGTTTTACTTCGGCAACGTGTGGTATTTTGATGTTGTTACATATAACATTACATTTGTAGTGCAAGGCCATAAATTGAAAGTATGGCAAGCATTGTGTTATTTTATAAAACAATGAACTCTCTTCTAATGTATAAGAACTTGTTTAATCATGAGTTATGTTTTAACGTAAACAAGGTGGTTGTGACTATTAATACAATCAGCTTGACAGAAACTAAACTGAACCACAGTTTTCAACGAAGCATAAACATATGCTCATCTGTAAACCTATACCATAGCACCACTTTAATATTAAACATTGGATTCTAGTTTTGAAGATTTCTTTTATCTATGGGAAGACAAGTAAATTCGTGTATATGTACACATTAGATAAATAAAAAACAGCTTAGAATGAGAAAGACAGAAAATTTGAGGAAATAACTGAAAGTTGAAATAATGACTTCTAATTTTAGCATAATTATTTGTCAGGAAAACATTGAGTCCTTGAGTCATTTAACCTCTTGACAGACCTGTGATTTTTCTCTTTGAAATGGGTACACTGGTGCTAAAAAAAGCTTGAAGAATATAAGACAGTATGCTTCTTTTCAGTTCACAATACTCTTAGTATTTCGAATTTTGTATGCACCCAAGAAGACACTTATCTATCAACAGCTATGTGGGCATGTAACCTAAGGATGTCTAAATTAGCTGGATGAGGTGACATCCCTAATTTCCTATAGAAGAAAGATTTTGGATTTTAGCTTTCTTTACTGTTTCTTTTATTTTCAACTTCATGAAGTTATTTTTGATATTTCTATTAATCATTTTATTCGTTTCCATTTCAAATGATATTCCTCTTCCTGATTACCCCTCCACAAACCCCCATCCCATCTCCCTCTTCCTCCTCCCCTTTACCCCTATGAGGATGCTCCTCCACCATTCACCTGCTCCTGCCTCACCGCACTAGCATCCCCTTCTTCTGGGGCTTCAAGCCTACACAGGACCAAGGTCCTCTATTCCCATTGATATCAGATAAGCCCATCCTCTGCTACATGTGTATCTGGAGCTATGGCTCCCTCTGTGAATACTCTTGGTTGGTGGTTTAGTCCCTGGGCCTCTGCTTGGTCCAGTTGATTGATATTGTTCTTCCTGTAGGGCTGCAATCCCCTTCACCTCCTTCAGTCTTTCTCCTAGTTCCACTGGGGTCCCCAGGCTCAGTCTGATGGTTGGTTGTGTCTGCATCTGTATTGGCCAGGTGCTGGTAGAACTTATCCGGAAGCAGCCATACCAGGCTTCTGACAGCAGACCCTTCTTGATGTTAGCATAGTGTGGGGCTTTGGTGTCTGCAGATGGAATGGATCCCTAGGTGGGGTGATCTCCAGTTAGCTTTTCCTTCAGTCTCTGTTTCATTTTTTGTCCCTATCTTTCCATTAGACAGGAATAATTCTGGATTAAAAATTTTAAGATGCATGGGTGGCCCCATCCTTCAACTGGGGACCATGACTATCTACTGGAGGTGGTCTCTACAGGTTGAATATCCCCTTTGCTGGGAATTTTGGCAAAAATAATCCCAGTTGGGTCTTGGGAGCCTCTTGCTCTCCGGAGTTTGGAACTTTGTAGTGGCTCACCACAATTCCCCATCTCCCACTGCTACATGATTTTATTCAATTTTCTGACCCTCTGTATTTCTCTCCTTTCCCTACTGCTCTGCCCTTTTCTCCTTCCCTCTCCTCACTCCCTTTGACCTCTTTTCCTCCCTCTACTTCCTGCGATTGTTTTGTTCCCCATTCTATGTAGGATTGAAGCAACTACATTTTGGTCTTCCTTTTTCTTAAGCTACATGTGGTTTGTAGGTTGTATTGTGTGTATTCTGACTTTTGGGGTAAAATCTACTTAACAGTGAGTACATACCATGTGTGTTCTTTTGTGACTGGGTTACATCATTCAGGATGATATTTTGTAGATGCATGAAGTCATTGTTTTTAATAGCTGAGCAGTACTTAATTGCATAAATGTACCATTTTCTGTATCCATTCTTCTGTTGAGGAACATTTGGGTTATTTCCAGCTTCTCGCTGCTATGAACATAGTAGAACATGTGTTCTTGTTATATGTTGGAGCCTCTTTTGAGTATATGCCCAGTAGTGGTATAGCTGAGTCTTCAGGTAGAACTATTTCCAATTTTCTGAGGCACCAGCAGATTAATTTCCAAAGTAGTTTTACCAGCTTGCACTCCCACCAGCAATGGAGGAGTTTTCTCCTTTCTCCACATCCTGGCCAGGATCTGTTGTCACCTGAGTTTTTATAGTTTTTTTATAGTTTTTCTTTATAGTTTTTTTCGGAGCTGGGGACCAACCCAGGACCTTTGCGTTTGCTAAGGCAAGCGCTCTACTACCTGAGCTAAATCCCCAACCCCGTCACACCTGAGTTTTTGATCTTAGCTATTTTGACCGGTATGAAAATGGAATCTCAGGTCATTTTGATTTTCATTTCCTGATGACTAAGGATGTTGAACATTTCTTTTAGGTGCTTTTTGACATTCCAGATTCCTCAGTTGATAATTCTTTGTTTAGCTCCATACCCCATTTTTTAAAATAGATCCATTTGGTTTTCTGAAGTCTAGCTTATTAAGTTCTTCGTATATTTTGGATATTGACTCTCTATCAGATAATAGATCTTTTCCAAATTCGTTGGTTGCCATTTTGTCCTGTTGATAATGTCCTTTGCCTTACAGAAACTTTTCAATTTTATGAGCTCCCATTTGTCAATTGTTGATCTTAGAGCATGAGTCATTGGTGTTCTGTTTAGGAAATTTCCCCTGTGCAAATGTGTTCGAGGTCCTTTCCCACTTTTTTTTTCTAATAGATTCAGTGTATCTATTTTTATGTGGAGGACCTTCACTTACATGGACTTGAGCTTTGTACAAAGAGATGAGAATGGATCAATTTGCATTCTTCTTGGTGCTGATCTGCAGTTGAACCAGCACTATTTGTTGAAAATGCTGTTTTTATCCATTGGATGGTTTTAGCTCAAAAGATCAAGGGACCATAGATGTGTGGGTTCATTTCTGGGTCTTCAATTATATTCCATTGAACCACCTGCCTGTCTCTTTACCAATACCATGTGGTTTATTTCTGGGTCTTCAATTATATTCCATTGAACCACCTGCCTGTCTCTTTACCAATACCATGTGGTTTTTGTCACTATTGCTCTATAGTGCAGCTTGAGGTCAGTGACGGTGATTACTCTAGAAGTTCTTTCATTGTTGAGATTGGTTTTTGCTATCCTGTTTTTTTATTATGTTTTGTTTTGGTTTTGTTGTTGTTATTATTGTTTTTATGTTTTTGTTATTTTTTCTTTTGTTATTCCAGATAAATCTGCAGATTGCTTTTGGTAAGATGGTTATTCTTACCCTGTTTCCTTACTGTGACTACTTTCCTATCATTTCCTCATTTGGCCAGAGTGTTTGACTTTTTGTTCACCAGTACAGTTTGTAACAATAAGTCATATTTGAAAAAAACAGATACTGAAGACAAAGTGGGAGTTCTCACTATCTTCAGGAAGTTAAAGTTCGATGTGAGTAAAGTATTTGGGTTGCTCCCTTACTGAACTAAACTCAGTAGTATTGCTGTAGGTCTAGATTCTGCATTTCAGCTGGGTCTGTGGCAATTCTGGAACTGCTAGAACATATGTCTCCTTTGATAGAAACCTAGTGTCTAAGTGATCAACAGCTGATTGAAACAGCCAATTAAGTTGTTTGATAGTTCATTATGGGACTAAACATGTCCAAAAAGATGTGACTTAAAAATCACTGTATGTTACTTTGAATAACAGCTGAAATATGCTATTTCTTTAAGATAATTATAGGGGTTGGGGATTTAGCTCAGTGGTAGAGTGCTTGCCTAGGAAGCGCAAGGCCCTGGGTTCGGTCCCCAGCTCCGAAAAAAAAAAAAAGGAAAAAAGATAATTATAAACTGCATGAAATTTTTTAAATTCTACCAAGTACAGTTTAGTTGTAGGGCCATCCAGTGGGACGTGGGTGATGTACTGGTCTAAAGAAACAGACTTAATCTATCAGAAAATAACATGAAGTTGAGGAGGACAGGTGCGAGCATGTTGGAAATGGCTATAATAGGGCTAGGGGTGGTAGACATGGGGTGAGAACAATCAAAATGCCTTGTGTAGAATTTTTAAAGAATCCCTATGCAATAACATAGTAAATAATGTTTATTATTTTATAAAAAAAAAACTTTCAACAGATATTCCTATCCTGTAGCATGCTGAGAACCTTGTCCAGAGAATACTATTTTGTTATAAGAAAATCTTTCTTTAAAATCCAAAATGTTACATGGCATTATTAGGGCTTTAGTAAGATTAATGGAATCTTAGAAATCATTAGTGTTCCTGAAAGTTTAAGTTATGACCATTAAATAGAATTATAAATCCCATTTCTTTTGGTTTCAGAAGAAAATTATATGGTTATTTATAATAACCCGTATACAATTTCTAGCAGCTTTTGCCAATATAAATTTCTAGAGGCTTATAGGAGAGTGTGGCCACTTAGGGAAAGACCCAGGCTTGGAATTGAGGAACTTGAAGTAAAACGTTATGTATCACTTTTGGTCAATGGCGTTTTCAATAAAATTAAGGCTATGAATGATCTATAACCCCAGCTTCCTTACTTTATAAAACGATTTAAAAAATCAAGATCGGAGGATAAATAAGTTTAGACTTTATTATATTTCTAAATGATGCAATTCTACCTCTGTGATTTATTTTCAAGGCATGTTATCAAATTTTATAACATGCCTAAAACATTTTCATTCTTCTCCAAAATGGTTTAATGGGAAATAGAGAAACATTTTTCATTTTCAACTAGCTATGTTGAAAACCTGCATGGCTAATATTTATTCCATGAAATATGAAAAATTATGTCTAAAGTATTATATGAATTCTATTCATTTTTAAAGTACTGAATAACATAATACATGAAGTTTGCTTCTCTCATGTTTAGGTTACCACTGTGTGGAAGAAAACAAGTTAGAACAAGCAAATGTGGCAATCACACTTCTCTGGCATTTCAGAGTTCACTGGGATATTTTTGAAAAAGTGTTCTCATTAAAAATAAACATAGACTGTCAAATATGTCATTGTATTATACAGATTGTTTTATATATACACACACAGAAATGCCATGAATGCTGTTTTGAGTTTATAATAGTGTATTTATTCTGAAAGCATAAGTCAAGATTTGCTTTAAACAAAATTCTATTTGAAATACCGAAGAAGTAATAGGTAGTCTATAGTGATTTTATTTATTTTTGTTATTCATATGATAAATAGTCCTAATGCCAATGTGCTTTGCCTATAAAGTGATCCCTTATATAAAATGATCACATGATCTATACCTGCTGATCTATAAGTAAACATCAAAGAAGGCAGAATTTTATATTCCATGTGGGTGTGCTTTAGTATATATATAAAATGTCATATCATATAAATGACAGTATTTGGCTATTTTCAACATTTAAAAAAGTTAGTTAACATCTCATGCCTATACATTTTGAGATTTTTCTCAAGGCTGATGTAGTTTTTTACTTGTAAGGGGTACCTGAGGCAGGTAGAGCTATTTCTTTTTCAAATGGATAAGAATGCTTTCTATTGGCTTCAAAAATAGATAAGAAGAAAATGGAAATATTGCAAATACTTGGATTTGTAAATCTTAAGTTGGTTTGAACTACTATCTTGAAAGTTGGAGGCTAGTGCGTATTAGTGTGAGTGTGTTAATGATTTAATTAGGTCAGCATATTCTACCTAAAATAGCAGGTTGTGTGTCCTGACAAATCTTATGGATCCATAAGTTTCCATGAGGTCCTTAGTCCCATGAAGAGTAAGGAGTATAAATGACAAAAAAGATTTCTAGTTATATGTAATTTTTTTATCATTATGACTAAAGAAATATCTTTTAAATATCTCTAGCTTCCATTGTTTAGTTTCCCTTATATCAGAACCTCCTCTTGAAATTTCAAACCTTTATAAACATAAGATACATAAGACTATGCTTATTCAAGTTTCCTTTCCTTGTCTTTAATGTTTTAAATGATTCTTGTGAATTTCACAGCAATTCATCCCAATTCCATTCATCTCCTTGTCCTTTTGTACCTGACCCCACTCTTGGAATGTCCTCCCAACCAAAAAGTAAAATAATCTTGTGGAAGCTTTAGTGTGTCACAGTGTATCCTACAGTATACCCTTTGTCCGTACTTCTTTACTTGAAAATGTCCATACTTCTTTAGTGAAGATGTCACTGGTTTGGTTGGAGGCCTCTGGCTCTGCTACACAGTCAATACTGGATTTTTCCAGGACTCCTACTCGATATCCAGTTGTTACCCTGTGTCTTAGAGATCGTGCAGCTTTGGATTTATAAGAATCATCCTTTCATGAGTTTCAGCAGTTTATATAGATGGGGCAGATAATGGGGTGGGTCAACTCAAAGCCTGGATTTGGGCCTGAGTTTTAGCTGAGCTGGTTAGCCACCAGTTCCCCAACACCACCAGAACAAACACTCCAGCACTGCCCTGGCTAGTTTACCCAATGCCTCAGTTAGCAAGGGGAAAAGCCAACTCTCACGCTCTCATGCCCTCTGGTCTGGATCTGCTGTGCCACTTCAACAAGACCAGCTCTGTACTTCTGCGTAGGCAAGGAGCAGGACTCACTCTCTGTACCCAGTAAGCTAGCACAAACAGTTCTCCTGCTCTTATGACCCTGGAGTCAGCTTTCCTATTTGCTGCTGGTGATGAGGGGAGAGAGAGGTCAAGGGCATCTTTCCCGTAAGGAGCAAGGCCAGTTCTCACATAGTGGAGGGTTGTCTCAGGTCCTCTCCCTTTTATTTTCTAGAAGCTTCCATTAGTTCCAAGAGTTTCTTGATTTCATTCACTATTGTAACTCAGGTACTCAGAGCAATACTTGATGAAAGAGTATTCATTAAAAATGCAGAACAAATCAGTGACTGAATAAATGAATGAATAAATATGGCTGGAATTATAAGTGCTGTGAATAATTTGCCCAACCAAAGAGTTATTTTGTGAGGAGCAAGAGCCACAAAAAGTAGAATAATTTGGAAGGTCAGAAAAGTGCAATCTTTTTAAAAAAAAAAAAAACAAGCAAATAAGTCTCCTGGTAATTAGCTGGGTGATAAAGGGAGATAGCAAGAAATTCCAGAATGAACTAGAAAGAATATTTCTAGGTTTGTTTTTCTATTTCAAGGAAAGCATAAAACAAAATCATAACAGCTAAGGATGTGTTAGGTGAGGACCAGAAGCTTTTTTGTAGTTCTGTGTGGTACTTGGGTAAAACACTGAAGTACAGTGTTCGTAGTGATCTTCAGGGAGCACTGACGCGCTGAGGAACAGGGACCAGGGCCCCTTCGCTTGTACTCTGAACTTCTGATCACAGTGTCTTCAGAATGAGACCAATTCCTGCTGCAGAAAGTAGTACTTTACAACACAGAAAAGGACTTTGTTTTCTGTCTACAAAGTTTCAGAGGTAAGAACAGAGTTCTGCCCAAGAAGAAAGCAGTTCACCTCTGATGCTACCTGACTGGCTGTAGAAATGGTTTTCACAGTGCCATTCTGATCCTGAGAGCAAAGCAGCTTACAGTCTTTCAAAATCCAAAACAGAGGAGTTTCTGTAAGCTTTCCACCATGAAATGGGCATAGCTCTCTTCTTCATCATGCCCTTATGTTATGCTGGCCACTGGAACGGGTGTAACAGTAAGGCTACAACAGCTCACATTTATTTTCTTATAATGTAAAGGTCAGATGTTCGGAGCAGGTCTCACTGGGCAGAAATCAAAGCCAGCATGGTCTTCTTTTCTCTTCTAACCTTTTCTGGCTTCTTCAGTCTGTATGAATCCCTTAGTTCATGACCCCTCTTCGTCTTTAAAGGCAACCAAGAACAACCAAATCTTTCTCACATCATAGATTTCTGACACTGACATTTATCCTCCAGTTCAGAACTCCTATGACACTGGACTCAAATGATCCAGGATAGGGCAAGATGATGGAGACCCATAATTCTACCTGCTACTTTAATTTGCTGTGCAATATAACATATCTCTAGAGTCCGGAAGAATGGAAAACAAAGCAACTTGAGGACAGTTACTTACTTACCATATGACATATTTTATTTATGGCAACGAGGGCTTGTGTGAACATGAACCATTTTTAGGAAGAGCAATTCTACTTTCAAGTCTTTCCTACCAGAGTTCCCAAGAACTTGTCCCTGCACTTCCGTCTGGCCAAATCACTCTGGCCAAATCCTCTCCAGCTCAGGCTACCTCTGAGCAGATGCAAGCAGCATGAGAACCAAGTACCGGGTCAGAGAAGCCACAGCGGCAAATTATATTCTTCCAGCTTCCTCTGTGTTCTTCCACTATAGGTATGGCTGGTCTTCATAGGAAGAAAGCACAGACATTCCTTATATTACACAACCACATATTTACAGGCCCACGGACGTCAAACCGAACTTTACATACGGAATCACTGAGAGTATGCCCTAACTTCGTGTGAGAGTTGTAAACCTAAGACAGAGCAGGGCTTTAGATTGGCAAAGCATGGAGATGCTTGAGGCACTCCAAAGTTTGGGGGGAGGACGAAGTTAATAACGAATCCCTTAAAATTCATTGGCATCTGGCCAGGTGAAAGTTAATAACCAAATTTATTTGTTTGGCCTCTGTGACATATTCTAAGTAAGAATTAATCTCCGTAATTAACTTATAATGAAATTTCGCTTTCTAATTGTGTACAAATAAAACCAGCTAGTTACTTTGTTTTGCACTGTTTTTGTGAGGCAGCAACTGTTCCATCACGTTGGTTTATGAGGCAATAATATAGTGTCTAAACAGAAAAACTCCGGGCACAAATAATTTATCCTATTGAATAACAAAGAGATTGCCATGAATAAATCAGGAAACCAAATTACTTTTCTTGTGGGCCAGGACCAAGTGTGACACTTATAACTACAATAAAAGCCGTGATTAATGATGTTTGAATGTCAAAGACCTGAATATTTGACATAAAATTATTAAATACCTAGAAACTCATAAAATAACTAACTTGTACCTCAGACAAGTGGTTTGAACTTCTTTTTATCAGGCTTCTAGTACCCACTGCACCTGGACATTTGATTTATCTGTTTTTAAATACATCCAAAACTATATGTGCTCCTGGTATTTCTAACCAAAAGTATGAATTTTTACTACCACCCTAAGTCTAAAAATGGTTGTTTTTACTGAATGAGTCCTTGGAGCTGTTGCTAAGAAACCAGGTTTGAAAAACAAGGACAAAAATGATGAAAATCTCTTAAAAATGAAAAAAAAAAACACGCACTTGCCATTTCTCTGAAAAAAAAAAAAACTGCACAAAAAGAAGTGAGTGTTCCCAGGACCAATCCATCCCCTGCTTGTTATACTATAAGCACACTCTATATTGCTCTATAAGCCCTGCACTCTCTTTTCCTACCTTTATGAAAGGTTGTCTGTTAAAATTTATTAGAAATTCAGTTTTCAAATGCAAAGATCTTGGTGAGGGAATAGAGTCCACTGGTCAGGATACACATATCTATACCAGCACCTACAGGAAATTACATATGCTGCCAGGAGATAGCACATCTACTTAGGTAAGAAGTCACAGTGGAATTTTTGTCCACTTTAATTACTGTAGATGGTCTAAAGTAAGAAAAGTCATATTTCTGAGAGTCTTCTAAAATTACATATATCAGTTTATTTTTCTTTTTGGAAAATAACTGCTCACAGTGGTGCATCGCTGACATAGGGACTTGAAATAATGCAGAACAGTCATAACTGTCACAACAGCTTGATAAACAGCATTCTTTTATAGTGACAGAGTATTTAGATTTGATCACATTTATGATATGGGCATACCACCTTCATTCACTGGCTTAAATAAAAGCAAAGAGCAGCCCCACTTCCCTGACTTTTTTTTACAGACTGAAATTTAGAAGAAAGCAAATAATGACTAAGGAGACCAGAACCCTGTTTGAAAGAGAACTTGGTTTGTCATGAATGGATGAATGGAATGGATGAATCTTTAGGAATGGGGAAGTGTGGAACATTCCCTGATGAGACTGGTGATAGCTTCTCGTTAGCTAAATCATATTCAACTGAGTTCATTTGGAATCACGGTCAAGAACTGACAACGTGAACTATGTGTCAAGATCCACTGCGGATGGTTACATTACAGATTGAGATCTTGTTACTGTTCTCTCCTGTCCATTTCCAAGTAAATTCTGTGTGCTCTCTCATTACACAAGAACGACAAAATCAGAGGACAAAATCTAGGTAAAGCAAATAGAATTTAACTATTTGATCTTGTTCTGTGAAGAGAACTGAGCAGTTTTTCTTAGACCATTACTATTTTGTAACATCTCAAAAAATAGTTGGTTATTATTGACAAAGTCGACATATAATTTATTAATGTTGAGTATTCTGTGAGTTGTTCTTTTTTTGAACTTACTTGCAGTCTGGAGCTCTTTAATGTATACATATGATGCACAGCTTGTTGCTTTGAAATGGGTGTATATTGTAGAAGAGTAAAATCTAGCATGTGAGCAATATATTGTTTTCAACTTAATTCATATTATTTCAGTAATTATGTGGGATAATGAGGATTATTCCTAAAGGTGACTTTAGTAGCTACTTATATGCTGTATGCACTGCATGTTGGAAGGAAAGAAATGTGTATCAAGTTAGTATCTTGTCATAAATTTACTAACTACCAAACGCGCCAATGGATTATCAGAGGTGTCTGCTATTTGTTTTGTTACTGATACACTTCTTTATAACCACAGGCTTGTGAACATTTCTAGAGGTGTCTGGTAGAGAACTGGGACTTTATGTTCCTTACAGCTCTACAAGTAATAGTCCAAAGACAGATTAAAAGAATATTACTGTGGTTATTTCCTAGGTAAAGCAAATAGAATTTAACATTGACATAAAAAAATCATTTGTTGAAAGATGCAATGGGACCTTAGGTAAAAAGAGAAAGTTTCTAGAAACTTCTGTTCATTCAGAATGTTAATTGTGTGGTGGTGCATTTGTCAAGAGAAGGATTAAGACCTCACCATCATCTTCTGTTGCACCAGAAAGAGCAGTCAGGTGCAAAGTTTGTCCCAATTCCTTTTTAACTGAAAGAGAAATTAACCCTCATTCTCAATCAACTTGAGAATCTCTTATAAATCACGAATGATCGATACTCGAGTAGTGATGGAGGGCTCCTGTACTGTGTTTTGGCAAATGCTTTTCAGTTCTTGTTTCAATATTTACAATGGCACACAAGGTCAGGTTCAGTTTACTGAGTAAGACTGTTAGAGAGTCCCTTTGAGGACAAGAGCAGAACTATGTAAGAATTGAACTCAGTGTAGTCCTGTAAGCCACCGCCATCAGTGGGAGCTCAGCTTGCGTGTGCTTGCAGATCTCTACTTAAAATGTAGGTATGCATTTATGTAAATTTGGACTGAGAAAGGTTATTGGTATTTGAAGTCTAAATCCTACAAAAAGGTTCACTCTAGAAATGGAGGTTTAAATAGTTAACTACCATTTAGACCTAAGAATTAGAACACATAAAATAAAATAATTAGCATTTTTTATTGTGAGGGCCTGGGAGAGAAGGATAAAGTAAAAGACAACATCAATTGCTCCAGATTCCAGTGATTTTAAATCTATTAGTATTTCTATTTTTCTAATGGTTGATATGGTTCATTACTCTATGTTAAGCACTTGTAGTAATCATTAAGTACACATTCTTGTATGTATAGTTCTTTAGATTTTAATGTTTTAAAGAATTGATCATATCTGCATAATGTCTAAATTTCCAAATACACACCATTGTCAATGCTGGAGAGATGGCTCAGCACTGAAGAGTATGGGTTGCTCTTACAAAGGCGCTTTCTTGTCAGCTTACCAGGACCTGTAACTCCATCTCTGATGCTCTCTGTGGGCATACATATACACACATTTGAAAAGGAAATTAAATCTGTTTAGGCTATGCTTATGTTTTTGCAGAGTGATTATGCATGGGCTATCTATTAAGACAGTAGCTCTAAACTTCCTAATGTTATGACCTTTTCATATAGTTCCTCAAGTGTAGTGACCCTCAACGATAAAATTATTCTTGTTGCTACTTCATTAGTATATTTTTGCTAACATTATGAATCATAATATAAATATGAGATATGCAGGATATTTGATATGTAACCCTTGTGAAATGGTTATTTACAACGCAAAGAGTGAGAACTCTGGCTCTAAGATCTATATTTCTTCTTTTATAAATATCACACCTGAGTTTTATTCTCCAGTGCACCAATACTTGGGCCTGTCTTTCCTAATCCTGGCTAACAGAAAGTACGTACTATGTGTCCTTGTCCTCTCATTTCCTATTCTCTCTCTCTCTCTCTCTCTCTCTCTCTTTCTCTCTCTCTCTCTCTTGCTCTCTTTCTTGCTACTACTATAAATCAATAGCTAAGGGTTTATTCTGTGTATTTTCTTTGTATGGAGTTGCTAGATATTAAAATGTCAATATTTATTATAAAACAGATTGGATTAGTAGATAGGAGTCTTTGGAAAAACAATTTAAACATCAATCTTTTGCCCCTAAGTTTAGATATCTACAAAGGGAATAGTGTAGTTTTCTGAGGCGATTTTTGATTCTTTTAAAGATATTCTTAAAAAGTAAAGATGGGAACACAAAGCATTTTTCCTGGTACGCTGTGTTCAGGTCTATCTACTGTATATTATATGGCTTTCTGGGATGTTCAGGGTTTTATCCATTTTATAAAATATGATTGCTTTTCCCTTAGAACTTCTAGCTTTCAGAGAAGTAACTCTTCAATGTTTTCACTTGTTAGTATATGAAAATATTACTTTAATATCTATCTTACATGCTTACATTTTTATTTCAGGAAAGTCAAGCCAGTTGTTACAGTATAACATACTAATTACATTTTTTGATGTGACTTGTTTAATGTGGTTAAGTCAATGACTTGTAAATTGAGGATTGTAAAATGTATATATTAAAAATAATTCGTCAATTATAGCCTTTGAATATCTTCTTGTCTCCCATGGTCTCCAGAGAGAGTCTCAAAGAGACAGCTGTAATTCATGTGCTCAGGAATAAGCTCTGAATGTGGGCCTGGCCTCAGTGCCTCTTCAGTTTCAAGCCTCAGCAGATCACTGTTACAAACTGAGCAGAAGGAAGAGCTGGGTGGTAAGGGGGGGTGGATGGGGAAAGGGGAGGAGGTAGGGGGCTTATGGACAGGAAACTGGGAAAGGGAATAACATTTGAAATGTAAATAAAGAAATATATCCAATATAAATTAAAAATAAAAATAACAAAAGAAGGAAGAGCTTCCTGTTCCTCTCTGATAGCACCAACACTTCTTGGAGCTCTGCAAGTCAGTTTATCTATGTGCATCTATGTGTCCCATAATTCTCCAAATACTAGTACAATGCAACCGAAAACTTTTACTTAGCCTTTTCTTAGGTTTTAATGATAAAGTCTGCAAGAAGTGTAATGCAGGGAAAATATTCAGTTATAGTGGGACTAGCTCCCCAGGAAACACAGGGCTTCCACCTACATAGTCTGTTGTGTGATTCAATGATTACTGCCCAGTGTAGAACCTTATCCACACATTCCCCAACACTGCTTCCTCCAGCCTTCCAAAACCACCTTGCTTACATTCCCTCCTTCTTGAGAGTTACCCAGTTCTCAGTGTCGATTGCCCTTCACTTCCCTTCTGGTCATCGAAGCCATCTTTAATCTTTATCTCACAGGCACTTAAAACTCTTTATCTCTCTTAGAAGAGCAAATTCTAGAACCATGTCTCATGTAGGACAGTAGCATCTGCTCATTTTGCAAAGTGCAGATTGGCCACAATTAACATCAGACAAAAAACATCTGATTTTTACAACAGATTGATCTTACCCTAACCCAGGTTAATTCTTTTAAATGCTGTTTGTGGACAAAATCTCTTAGGGTGTGATTTGAAGTCTCTGTGTCTTTAACTCAGGTTGTCCTGAAGGAATAGACTTACATGTGAACCAAACAATAAGTAAATGTCAAATTAATAGAGAAGAGAAGAAAAAAAGGTTTCTCCTAAGCTTTCATTTAATGCTTTCACTGGAAAACTGAGAAATGCTTCTTTGTATACAGGTGAAATAGAGATTTTTCTGTTATTTTCCCAGAACTAAAGACTCACTTTGTGCAACCAACTCCTAAACAAGAATAATAAACAAGTCGTATCATTTTACATTAATTATCATTTGGTTTTCGTCCACCTGTTATAAGGATACATGTTCCCTACAATATCTGTGAAGACAAAGATAAAGTCATAATATATGTTGCAGGCTACACAGCACTATATTCTGCATTGTGGAAAATAATCAATGGTTTCTGATTACAATTGTCCATTGGTGTAGCTATTTTTTAAACAAAGGGGCTTGCAATACTGAATCTGCCTTAGGCTGTGAGGATGATATTGAACTAATAATAATAATAATAATAATAATAATAATAATAATAATAACAATAATATCCTATTTAATCTAGGGCTATTCTCTTTAATATTCTCGATGGATGTTCTAGAGATTTTGAGTTGCGTGCATTCAAGGTTGTGCTTGGTTGAGGAGCACCTGACTCTCCCCATCCGTTTCCCCCTTGATGAAGTCAGGGTACTAACGGTGACCTTCCTAATGGTGTCTGGAAAAGAGTAGTTGAAACTAATGTCCGTAAAGCTTTTCTAACATTGTCTGACATGTTTCATGCGCAGGAAAGGTCAGCTATTATTAACATGGTCTTGACAATCAGAAAGATCGATTTGTCTCTAGGTCAAACCAAGGTGGAAGCGCTAACCTGCTAAAAATAGACTAAGCCTAGCCAGTGCTGGGGACAATTTACTAATTTGTGATATGCATTCTCTTAGGATTCAGTAGCCTACAGTGTGCATAATCGTTGGCTCTGTTCATACACAGACATTTCTACTTTTCAGAATTAAAGGAAAAGAAAGTAATTTCAGAGATAGAAAAACCTTGGTCATGTCAGGGTTCAATATAAAAATTAAAATCTAGATGAAAAATACCTATGAATGATTTTCCTTATTTGGTTCGATTAGTCACATAATGAAGTTCAAATGCACCCGGTGCTCTCTTCTGTCCAATGCCCATTTTGTTAGCTTTGGTTACTTGGACAAACACTTACCCTTGACTCTGCACTGCTAAAGTAGGAAACACACAGCAAAGCTACATAATCCTAGTGTAAGCTTCTGACGTAGCCTTCAGAGCTAGGCACAGATTCAGCTCTTAGCCTTCACATTCCTGTCACAGCCATTTCCTCCAAAGCACTAAAAATTTAATTAATTGTAACAGTTTTTTCCCTGATTAGTTGTGTGTGGGGTGTGTGTATGAGAGAGAGTTAATAATTTTAGTTTTAGTGAAAAAGGGAAATATCCACCCCCCCTAAATTGGAAATAGTACAAACGATTAAGCATAATGTTAGAATTTACCCTTACAATGTTAAAAAATACTAAATATAACTCTCAGGGTTATGATCTAGAATCTCTTTCTTGATTTATGTGGCAACATTTTTCTAGAAGCATAGATTTTGATGTATTCTAAAAAAATCTCCAAGAGAAGTTATTATTAGACACTGACCCAGTGAATTTGATCCGAACTGTGACATCATGCTGAGAGCTAAATTTTCTTGCTGCTCTTAAAAGTATTTTCTCTGCTGATGTTGCATGATAGACGAAGCATTAATTTTACCAAGTTGTTTTTTTTTTAAGCTGGAGAACAGTTCGTTGTTTTGGTTAAGTTTAATATCGTTTTCCTGGATTTGTTAATACAGATGCGGAACAAAGGTTATAGTCTTCAACGTGGCGACTACCCCTTTAAATCCATAGCATAGGTAAAATGCTGAGAAAAAAACTCACCACTGAGAGTTGTCGTCTATCATGTTCTATTCTCATAACAGCATAAAATACATTAAACATCACAAGCCTAAACAAAATAGTGCTCCTATTGATATAAGGAGTATTTCTGTACAATGCTTCTACTAGGATGAAAGTTTTTAGGGAAATACTCATAGTTTTAAATTGACAAGTGTTTAAGAAGAGGTCATTGATGTGAAGCTCAGTGGCAGATCATTTAATATTTACAAGGCTGTGAGTTTGGTGCCTTGTACCACCAAACAATGAAAGTAGCAAACCATAGCACAAGTAATACAAAGCCAATGCCGGTTACACATTCACTAAACGTGCTTAAGTGGATGACGGGAGCTGTGCAATTTGAGTCAAAGTGGATGATCTTAAACCAACAGTGTCCTTTCGTGTAACCTGTCACCTGATTTGAATTTGAAGCATTGTTTCTGTTTTCTTTAGCTGAACAAATTGTTTGGTTAGATAGTTTGTTCCATGTCCTTGGACTCCATAAGGTTTCAATGTGGAGATTATTTCTCAATGATCATTGTTTCTCAATGATCTATAATTAGAATAGTCCTATGCCACACTTGCATTGAACTTGCACCAGCTTCTAGACTGGCGTATTTATTTTTAGATGTAGTTAAACTCTATGCCCCTCCCAAAAAAAATCCCATAGAACAAAAACAAAATCCATTTCCCCCCACCATTCTGGTTTTCCATGCCTGCTGGTTCCCCCAGGGAAGTAGGTCACTTTAACAGGCTGGAATAATTGATGCCAGGGGAAATTTATGGTGGAGTCAGCATGTACAAGATACTGCATACAACACAGAAATAACAGGTTATGACTTTTGAAAGCGAATCTAGTTTAATACATTAATATTCTTTTGCTTGCAGTTTACTTCCTGATAATAGATACTTCCTTTCTTGACCTGGGTTCTGTAAGTCCTGTGGTACCTCCCTATATTGAGTTGTGCTCCTTTCTCTCCTTTCTTGAGAACCCCTATGCATCTTTAAGATACTAATAGCTATATGCACTGGAGTGGCAGACTGACTTATGATATAAGAAAAAAGGCAGTGAAAGTTTAAAAATTGCTTCTGAGTTCCACCTAGCCAGTAATTTAAGACTGAAGAAAAATTATGTTTTAAACTTTGAAAGTATCTTCTAAAAGAAATAACTATATTCATACTCTTTGTGCAATCATTAAATTTTTGTTACTTATCTAAGTAGCTTTACTTTAACTATGTCCAAGGACTAAACTAGGAACAAAGATACAATGTGAATGATAATCCTTTTCTACAAAACCACCTGTTTAAAGTCCCCATCATTGGCTACAAATGATGAAGCAAATATTGTAGTTATAGAATTTTTTCCTATGTGTCATATAAATCTTTACATAGGCAATTCTCTCCTGCTTCTATTACTGATTAAAGAAACCATTAATGATGTAATAGGAACTTTCGTGGAGAACTTCAAAACAAGAGAAGAAATTACTGTTGTTATAAAGGTTTTAATTATCCATCGTGAAGGGTGCTCACTCACATCAAAGGTGCAGGCGATCTGTGAGCCTCCTGTCACACAGAGTGATGCAGGAGTTAAAAATAAACAGTCTGATTAGAAAGATTTGGGATAGTAAGGGATATTTTCCAACATTTTAAATAGTATTTCCTCTTTGGCATCCACTGTAAGCTCCATCCTGAGAAGTATCTCCCAAATTTAGAGTGGACCTTTACTTCTCAGTAAGACCTCAGTAAGTGCCTCCCTGCAGGGCAACCTCATAAATACAGATATGTGTTTCCATGATGATCTGAATCCCATCAACTTGACAGTGAAAATTAACTAGTATTTTATGTACAGGAAAAAGAAGAAGCATAGATAATGATTGAAACCAATGAAGTCTGCATGGAAAATTTTCAAAGGATATAGGAAAATACAGAGTAAATATCAAAGATACCCATTATTCTACCTATTCCTGACAGTTACCATTCAGATAAAGGTAAATTTGCTAATATCTTAGATACTTGTAGAAATAAAAGCTTGGAATTTTGTGCTTTTCTAAGAGCAATTCTGTGACAAAATGTATAGTCCATTTTCTTTTTCTGTGAAAAATATACTGAAAACCTGGAAGAGATTTCTTTGCCTCGCAGATTGAAGCTGCAATCCAAGACTGCGTGAGCCCATTTCTTCAGCTTCAGCTTGTAGTAAAGTCGAAAAAACTAAACTAGAGTGCGGAACCACAGTGATAAGAAAACATGGAGAAGACATCACATAGAAAGATAGGACACCAGCAGGATGGGAGCCAACCTTGCTTTTTATAGCAATCCATTCCATCAGGATCTAACTGGGGTGCTATGAGAACTGCATTAATTCCAAGAATGAGAGGGCAGTGACATTGAACAGGCTTCACTTCTCACGTTCCACCATCTCTGGATCCACAATGATACTGAAGACCAAGCGATGAGCACATATGTTTAACAAACATATTACACTCTTTGGTAGTGTCCCTTATTTATACAAGGATTCCTTGTACTTTTCACTCTCCATCCTCCTCTATGCTCCCCTTCCCTCTCCCATGGGAACTCTTCTTCTCAATGAGCCTTTTCCCTATTTTCATGGGTTCTTTATGAGTTTAATACAAGCTTAGTACACTGAGTTTAATATAAATTTCTTGCCTGAGCATGGAAAGGGTAGCTTATTTGTGGCTATACCACTAAGAAAGTTGTCACCCCTCTTCTAATAATCATTACTTGCTAGTTAACCCTCTGTGATAGGTAAAGCCTCCTGGGTACATACCCTATCCAGATGCTATGTTGACTAACCCAAGCTTGTATAGCATTGTGCAGATAAGCAGAGCTGTAGAGAGTCATGAGTGCAGGGACTGTGTAAGGCACACTTCAAACCCTGTGTTCTTGTTTCACTTGTTACCAATTCCAGATGCTAACAGAAGTCCAAATGAGTTTTGTAAAGAATGAGGCAAAAATAATTGTTTTTCTTCTGTACATAACCCTCCTGTTTTTTTCCTAAATGGTCAATGCTATTAGGCATTTGTATTTCTTATCTCTATTCCTGCACTGCACCGTAACCTGTGGTATTTATGAGATAGTGACCTGATAAAGAGCCTGAACAATACAAATCAGGAAATTTCCTTGATCTCCAATGCTCAGAAGGGATACATTAAATAATGACAGTAGCCTGCATATGTTAATTGAAACTCACTAAGCCACATGTTCGCCACCCGAGAATATAAAGCAGAGAAAATGCAAGTAGGTATGCATTCTCTTCGAGGACTAAATGTCTCTATTGGCAACGCTGCCTTCAGCAAGCATTAAGATTGTGAATGAGAATGCACTTTTGCATAATGAAAATTACCTGAGTTTTAAGATAACCCTTGAGATTTCAGAAGTACTTGCAAACAATCGGTTGCTCCTGGCAGTGTAAAAAAATCAATAACTACCCTGATGTAATGTGTTTAGAAAGCAATTGAGAAACAATAGTAAAATTGCACATCTGCATCGATTCATCAAATTCCATCATAATACAACACAAAGATTTTAGAAAGTCAAAATATTCATAAATGGTCCCAAAATCATTCATGCCATGAATACTCTGAATAAGGAAGGGGGTCAAAAAGTTTGACTTGAGTGTCTCCTATTTATGAGACACTGCTAAATTTAGGAAAAACCATTAGGAACATTTCAATATGGTTAAAAAATAATGTATACACAAAAAGTATAATCTTCATACAGTATTTGTTCATAGAAAATATTAGGCATAAAGGCAATATTAAGTGGTTATTTGAATCAGAACCTCTTTAGACCGCCTCTACTGTCAGTCCTTTTGGTAAAAAAGCAAAAGAGCTCCTCTGGGTCAATGGAAAGCCACTGGTAGTTCTGTAGATGTAAAATACCTATGGCTGGAGGCTGCTGGACATTCTGCGGGAACACACCTAGTACTCAGATTTTATTTATCTTTCGGGTTATGCTTCTATCAGTCCTTTCAAACACCTCGTCACTTATTTTTAGTGATGTTATCATTATGTGATTAATTTTTAGACTTTAGAATTCACTTAGTTATACTTGTATCTTTTCTCTTTTGGTAACATTTCAGTCTCTGTTTCACATCTATATGTTAGTATTTGCACATGTTCCTATGCTTCAGTGCAACGAATCCTTTAAAATACATTGTGTAATGATTTTGAGTCAGTTGAAATGTTACTTATTATTTATACCAGTTTATGAGCATTTGAAAAAGAATAATTACGAAAAGTGCTTATAAGGTACAGGCTTCATTCTGGGTGAAAGCTGAGCTGGAGAGCAAACTCAATGTATAACTGTTACGTGCAAGTCCTCCAAAGGGAAGCCACACGGACTTTTCCATTGAGTTATAGGACCATCTAGGCCACTCTAAACTTCCCCCACCAAGGCAGACCTTTCAAAGTACGAACTGCAGAGCAAGTGCTATCTATGAGATCTGCACAGGATTAGCAGTGTGGATGGGATGGATCAAGTCACATGACTTTTGTTTCATCACCACAATGAGTACTGCTAGTACACCATGTAATGCAATTTTTACTTACCATCTCCTATTGGTTACTCTATGATGGGTTTGTAAATGCTTGAAGTTGGTAATTTTCAAGTAGCAATAGAAAGATTTATATCTGCACACAAGGCTCACAACTGACTAGTTTCATGGAATTTTTCTGGTGGAGATGAATGAGTCAATACATTGCTATAAAATATGTTTGCCTTCTTAATGGAAATGTCCACGGAGGAACCACAGGCATTCAGCATACAGGTTTCAGGTATGAGATTACATTTGTAGGCAAAAAATAGTTTGTATGCAAAACTATTTAATTATCCCTGGGTCTCTTGGCTGTCATCATAATTAAAACATTGGTTACTTTATAGTATATCCATAAGCTTATTCTGAGAAGCCGTCAGAGGTAACAGTTTCACAAACAGGACCATTAGCACTAGAAGGTTAAATGGTTGGCTATTCCCTTGATTTATTAATGGTGTTTTCAATTCAGCTTTTGAGGCCTTCAATAATAGTTTCCTATTTCTGTTTACCTATAATCACACGAAAGAGCAAAGTATACCTCCATATTAGTGAAATAAGCTATTAATTTGCTTCCTGCAATCAGCTCTTAGAAATTGTTTCTTTGAGGAATATTATGATGCCATTACGAAAACGACTCTCTCCAGTTTTAAAACAAATGAAGTTTACAATTATGAGACGTGTTTCCAAATGGCAAGTGCAATTTGTGATGACAGAAGGGATGTTTTCTGTGTAGACCCATGTGCAGGTCTTTCTACTGTTTATGGCAAATTAAATAGAAAACTTCTCATTTCGTACCTGCTTGTACTTTATTTAGCTTTCTTCCATCTGTTCTACAAATGCTCTTGTAAAATAATATCCCATGGCAACCCACAATGGCATTTGAATCTCTCTGTCTCCCCAGGGAGTTCATTTCTCCTAAGGAAACTACCTTACTGCTTTAAGGAAAGGCAATTCTCATTTGTTTGGAAGGGTCTCGGCTTGATAGCATTCTCCATAGCAATTTGTATTAGATATAGACACCATATATACCTTCCTTTGTACTTGCAGGGAAGCACTTGACTTTTACCCAGATTAACAATAACATTGAAATTTTAAGGAGAGCAGCAAAACATAGTATTTCATACACACACACACACACACACACACACAAATAAAAATAAAAATAAATAAATGAAAAGTAAATAAAAATCAGTCTCCATCATGAAGATTAATCAATGTCAAATAATCTTTATTAACTGAAGGAAGACTGTTCTCCTAGAGAGTTACTTGAAATAAATGTTTATATGATTTAAAATTTTAGTAAGAAGAAAAAAATCCCAAGTCCAATCATTTCATATTTATAACTACACTACATCAATTAACTTTTAAAATTCTTGCTGGGAAATTCTTACATTGGGAAAAATAGTAAGCCGTGCCAGCACACTGGGATCAGTTCCCATGGGAACCACTGATGGCCATACCATTTAAAGAAATCATTTCATTTCCATAATCCTCAATTCAGTTCAGAAAATGGGTAAAACCTGTGAGGGTATTATCAATATAATACTAATACGGTGTTTTATAAAAATTTTGTTTAGAAGATATATTACACGATAGAGTGCTTGCCTAGCAAGTGAGTTTGATGCCTTGACTTTTATAACCAGCATGGCAACTAAATCAAATGAAATCAAATAAAAACAACAACAACAACACTACACAAAACAAAACCATTTTGCTAATGACAATACACTATTTAGGACAAGCTTACTATTATACTTACATACTGATTATTTTATTATTAAAAGAATCATCCATGTACAAAATAAACAATGGTGTTGCAGCACAAGTTACATTTTATTCACAGCAATAAAATACCAAATAAAATCACCACTGGCATTTGAATCTTAACTGAGACAGTTAACTGCTTTCTGCACAATCTATTTTCTCTTGAGAGACCAGAGCACTCCACCCGACAGCATTCAGCAGCATCTGAATTGAACATTGCTTTTGTACCTCCAACTATGCAGTCATAGTCTAGTAACCATTTCCAAACATAATTATTTTGAAAAAATGCATTAATATTCTATTATGTTAAACTTCAGTATGAAAACTGAAATCCATATGAGCATATGCATGTTTATTTTTTAAATATTTTATTCTCTTTTCCTTCTAGAAGTAATGATTATCCCTCAAACTTAGAATAACAAGGGTTGAAGTACTCTATTAATTTTGCCATCTCAAATATCTTATTCAAATATTATTTTAATGTATTATCTATGTACAATATGTGGATCATAAATTACAAAGGTATTTCTCAGATTTCAAGTACTATCAGATTTACTTTCTCAGAGCAAATATAAAGGTTTTAGAAATATTGCCCGTGTAGAATTTTCTTTATAATAATAGAAATCATTAAATACCATTAAACACTTGACTATACTCACTAATATAGAATTACGTGGAAATTAAGCCCTATTCAATTCTTTCCAATGACTCGATGCCCAACATAAAATTATATAATCAACTAATTCAAAGAATATTTGATATTAGATGTCAAAATGCTGATTCCTACACTTTTAAAATATCAATTCACTGACACTCTTCCATTCCTTTGGCTAATTATTTTAAAATTCATTGTTCTACAGAATCATTAAACATTTTTCCTATTTACAATTCTAATATATGGAAGTGCAAGTTCATACTAGTATAATAGTCTATTAACCCAAATATCTTCAGAAATTCTTCAGATTCTTGGCTGTCTGAAAGGGTGCTATCGAGGCATTATAAAGTTTGATCAGCAGGTTTAAAAATAATTTAGATTTTCAACTTACAGGATTTTATTTCAAATTGCATTTAAAGTGACAAACGTTCTCTCTCACCTTAGTGGTTTTTCTGTAAGAAAAAAAAAAAACAGTACCTACAATCCATCATTCTAGAAGGTCGGTAACTTAAAATAATTCTTTTATTTTTTAAGTCATATTTCTTCAATGAAATACTGAACAAATAAAGGTCTGTTCTTTAGCTCCATTGATCACATTTTATTCAATTTTAAACACAATCCAGTTTAAATATTAATGGTGCAACCAATCAACATAATCATGGGCAGTGCTTCAATTTCTGCAAGGCAAAGGACAAACTGGTAAAACATATTTTTGAATTATTTTTACTTTTTATAATTTCAACGCAAGAACTGTATTTACATTTCTTCCCTCCCAATTCTTACCTTGCAACAACTGTCTGTCGCAACTCTGTGTGTGTGTGTGTGTGTGTAAATACAATCTCCTAAATCTCTTTAATATTGCTTATATATGTATATCTTATGTATATCTTTAAAGCTGACTTCATAAATATCAGAAAATACATCCCTGAAGAAAACTGATTCTCTTAGCCTGAGTTCAAACCTCTAGCACTGTTACAAAGCTCTATATATGACTACACATATGACTGCCTGTAAGCCCAGTCTTTGAGAGCTGCAGATGAGAGGATTGTTGCTAGCGTGTCAACCTATCTTCAATGTCAGCGAAACAGAATCTCAAAGGAATAAGCCAGATAATGATAAAGGAGGACACTTGAACCTCTCCTCTAATCTGTGTATGCAAACTGATTGTGTAAACGTACACACACACACATGCGCGCTCGCGCGCACACACACACACACACACACATACACACACACACACATACACACACACACACACACACACACACACACAGGCCATCTTCCCAAAAGAAATCTACTAACAAAAAGCCAAGGATAGCAAAAACTATTCTCAACAATAAAATGGTGATTCTGTAGGAATCACCATCCCGGACCTCAAGCTGTATTACAGAGCAATAGTGATAAAAAAAAAAAACAAAACTGTGTGGTATTGGTATAGAGACAGGCAGGTAGATCAGTGGAATAGAACTGATGACCCAGAAATGAACCCACACACCTATGACCACTTGATCTTTGACAAAGGAGCTAAAACCATCCAGTGGAAAAAGACAGAATTTTCAACAAATGGTGCTGGATCAACTGGAGGTCAACATGTGGAAGAATGCAAAATGATCCATTCTTATCTCTTTGTACAAAGCTCAAGGCTCAAGTCCAAGTGGATCAAGGACGTCCACATCAAACCAGATACACTGAAACTAATATAAGAGAAAGTGGGGGAGAGCCTCGAAAACATGGGCACAGAGGAAATTTTCTTGAGCAGATTACCAATGGCTCATGCTCTAAGATCAAGAATTGATGAATGGGACTTCATAAAATTGCACAGCTTTTGCAAGGCAAAGCACAATGTCAATAGAACAAAATGGCAACCAACAGATTGGGAAAAGATTTTTACCAATCCTACATTCAATAAAGGGCTAATATCCAATATATACAAAGAACTCAAGATGTTAGACTCCAGAGTATCAAATAACCCTATTAAAAATGGGGTACAGACCTGAACAAAAAAATCTCAATTGAGGAATATCGAATGACCAAGAAGAACCTTAGAAATGTTCAACATCCTTAGTTACCAGTGAAATGCAAGTCAAAACAACCCTAAGATTCTACCTCACACCAGTCAGAATGGCTAAGATCAAAAATTCAGGTGACAACAAATGCTGGCAAGGTTGTAGAGAAAGAGGAACACTCCTCCACTGCTGGTTGGACTGCAAGCTGGTACAACCACTCTGGAAATCAGTCTTGTGGTTCCTCAGAAAACTGGACATAGTACTGCCTAAAAATCCAGCTATACCACTCCTGTCATATACCCAAAAGATGCTCCAACATATAACAAGGACACATGTTCCACTATGTTCATCACAGCCTTATTTATAATAGCCAGAAGCTGGAAAGAACCCAGATATATCCACAGAGAAATGGATAAGAAAATGTGGTTCACTTACACAATGGAGTACTAGTCAGTTATTAAAAACACTGACTTCATGAAATTCTTAGGCAAATGGATGGAACTGGAAAATATCATCCGGAGTGAGGTATCCCAGTCCCAAAAGAACACACATGGAATGCACTCACTGATAAATGGATAATAGCCCAGAAGCTCGGAATAACCAAGATAGAATTCACAGACCACATGAAGCTCAAGAAGAAGACCAAAGTGTGGATGCCTCAGTCCTTAGAAGGGGTAACAAAGTACTCACAGGAGGAAATACAGAGACAAAGTGTGGAGCAGAGACTGAAGGAAATTTCATCCAGAGACTGCCCCACCTGGGGATCCATCCCATATACAACCAGCAAACCCAGAATCACTCTTGCTGAGGCCAAGAGGTGCATGCTGACAGGAGCCTGATGTAGCTGTCTCCTGAGAGGCTCTTCCAGAGCCTGACAAATACAGAGGTGGATGCTCACAGCCAACCATTGAACTGAGAATGAGGGTAACCAGTGGAAGAGTTAGAGAAAAGACTCAAGGACCTGAAGGGGTTTGCAACCCCGCAGGAAGAACAATATCAACTAACCACACACCCCAGAGCTCCCAGGGATTAAACCATTAATCAGAGAGTACACATGGAAGGACCCATGGCTCCAGCTGCATATGTAGCAGAGATGGCCATGTGAAGCATTAATGGGAGGGGAGGCCCTTGGTCTCGAGAAGGCTTGATGCCCCAACGTAGAGAAATGCATGGGCAGGGAGGTGGGACAGAGTAAGTGAATGGGTGAGGTAGCACCCTCATAGAAACAGGGGAATGGGGATGGAATTGGGGTTTCTGGAGGGGAAACTAGGAAAGAGGATAAAATTTCAAATGTAAAGAAAGAAAATATCTGATAAAAGAAAAGAAAATAATTATGGAAGACAATGTTTAACCTAAGCTAAGGAAAAGAGATGAGCTCATAAAACAGCAGCTGGAATCTTTGTGTGTCTTGTTAAAATGTGCATTGTGCAGTCTAATGACAGGTCTGGCAGCATTGGGAGATGGGGTTATGGGGAGCTGTCTATATGATGTGGCAGGGGTTCAGCATCCTTTACCCAAGTGACAATAGATAGCTGTTTCAATCCTCCAGCCACATGAAGATGTAAGGGAAGGGCACAGCCCATCGATTTAATATATTGGCTGCCTAACATGTCATATTTGTTGTAACACGTGAGTCTGATGTAATAACCCCAAGACCACGGTGCCTTGCTTGCTCACGGAAGCTCAGAAGGCTTCGTGGCAGCTCCTGCTGTTCTTTGATCTCAAACATGTCTGTGTCATGAACAATAGCCTAATGCACCATTGTCTATTGGGCAGCATTACCAGTGTGGATCTATCACTATAGCACATACAGAGGCTGTAAATACAAAACTCCTACCTCGTGTCAGCCTCCTGAGCTGTTCAATAAAATCTAACAGTGTCATAACTATGCATATCACAGTCCTCTGAATTTCCCTTGTAAGGCGAGATTAGTTTGTTAAGGTCAAACTTATGTTTTGCTTGTTCTTTGACCTATAGAACCAATAACAGCAATTTCAGATATCTTCTCATTATGAACCCCATTATACTAAATACATTGAAGAGACAAATGCCCACTTTTTACATAAGTAAACTGCCAGATGCTTCTCACAGACCTGATTTTGACAGGAAAGACACCTTTACTATTGGTTACTTTAAAATATTTTTGGAAGGAACATTTGCATACATAAAAGAATGTTAACTTTTACTTTCTATTATACTATATTTCTAAGTCACTTTATAATGTATTTCTTTGACTTTTATACTGTATCTTAATAAATATGTTTTTAAATTAAAAACAACAAAAAATGACTCTATTGTTTTATGCTGAGTGTCTCTGCTCGTCAACACCCATACTGAGCACTGAGGTGTTTTTCTTTTCTTGTTTTGTTTTTAGATAGGCCTTGACTCCTACTTTAAATTATAAAATTATATGTATATAACTATATGTATATAAACATTCTCTAATCATTCTCAGAACATGTTTGTCTTTTTCTGTTCATTTTAACTCGTACTTTCACATATATTTATTTATTTTAATTTTCTATTTCAGGAAATGTACCCAAAAAGACTTCTGAGAGCTTGTTTTCTGATGTCCTACTGTGACTAAGCAAGACACTGCCATATTTTGTAAGTCCATCTGTTTTTGTCTTATAGAAGTCTTTCTGATACAGAGAACTGCTTTTCTCAATGGCAAATTAGATGAATTTTAATTCAGGCTTTAATTGGCTTTATTTATGCCAAGTTTTGTTTTGCTTTAACTTTATCTGAGTTCAGTAATAAAGAACATTTCTTTGTTAGATTAACTCTGATTTTTGTATGTATTAGCCAATAGTTTAATGATTCATGATAAAACTCTTATTGGCGGATATGTGAGTTCACAGAGATGGCGCTGTCAAAAAATTTGATTTGTCCTGGGTAAACATGCTCATAATTATTAATCCTTTATTTCAGTGAGCAAAAAAAATCTTTATTTGCAGAAACTGTCTTCTGAGGCTGTATTATGGTAGCTAAATACAATCTCCAGAAAAAAGTAATTTGTCTTGCTCTTAATGTTTCAATTTTGTATTCATGAATGTATTCATCAATCATCACATTGCGATATGAGTACACACAGCTTATATAATCACATTGTGATATGAGTACACAGCTAATATCATCTCATTGCAATATGAGTACACAGCTAATATCATCACATTGTTGTATGAGTACACAGCTAATATCATCTCATCGCGATATGCACCACATAGCTTATATTATCAAGTTGTGTTATGCACTACACAGATTACATCATCGAATTATGATATATACTATACAACTTTGATGTCTTAGACTGGAGAGCTCATTCTCTGCATCTGACACAGAGCAAAGAAACAAGCCTAACTTGTGGAGAGTCATGAATGCCATTGAACTGAATGTTTCCGAAACATTTAATTTATAACCCTTCTGATTATCTCACACATGAGATTTGGCTATTCCACAGTTTCAGGAACAAAGTAAAAGTAAATAAACTTTCTCCTCTTTTATAAGCTGCTTTTTGATGTCATGATAAACGAGTCTCTTTGTCCCTAACTAGTTTTGTATGACACACTCAATACCGGGAGACAATGTAATACATGTTATTTATTTTGACATTTACAGTATTTTTGATATTTTATTTACTCAGATTATATCCACTAAGCAAGCAAAAATTATTATTGTGTTACCTCACAATTAATCAAAAGAAGGTCAACTAGATGAAAAATTTTCTTTTATGTTCTAAATTCCAGGGGGCAGTAGTTTTTAAATGCCATTCATTGGGAGGGTTTTATACCCCAGTGTTTGCACAGCACTAATGACAAGGAGGATATCAACTTGGAGAGTAGATTCAAAAGTCAGAACAGGCCCTAGAAACCCATGTACTAATATAAAGGGAATAAATTACTTCAAAAATATACTGGGCATATATAAAGCAAGAGAAAAATTTTAAAGACCTTTAAAATTTTCTTCCTCAGATTTAGATAAGAGCCTAGTAGTTCTGCTATGTGTAAATACTTTCAAATTTAACAATTAGTTTTCTTTAAATGAATCACAAATATTTCCCACAAAACTGTGCTCCATCCCAAGAATTATATATTTTCATGATTTATCTATTTGTACCTGTACCTACTTTTAAATTTCCAAATAATATAAATTGCTTTATATTATTTTATTTGAATAGAAAATATTCACTGGATATTTTTATTGTTAAGCCCTGTACATAAAATCTAAAAATAAAACTGGGTTTAATTAGACTTTCACATAAAAATTAGAGTTTTACAAGATTATCAGTAGCAAATATGTATTTTTCTATTAGAATTTCACAAAAAAATTAGTTTCCTTCCTACTTAACTTCACTTAACTCATGTCTCAGGTAACTGTGCTGGAAGTCTGTTGAGGCTTAGAGCAATAAAATCCTACGTACAAGAAAAGCAAATGTGTTCTTAGGTTTGAGCACAGTCTTCCTGTTTGAGGTCCTATGGTCTGAGAAGCTACAGAGAAATCTGAAATTCATGAAAAAAATTAAAATTGTAATGGAACCCCAGCAACAGAGTTTTTGAGAATTTCTGATTTTAAACACAAAACCAGAATAATTCATCTTATATAGAAAACATAACAGAGCCTTAGCATTTTATTTTCATGTGTATGACAAGATTATTTTTAAAAAGACACCAATGAATTTGTAGATACTTAAAAATACCAAATTAGGTCTGGACAGATGGTTCAGTGGTTAAGAGCACACACTCTTTTGAGAGGACCAGAGTTTGGTTCCCAGCACTCATGTTGAGTGGCTCAAATACACTCTAAGGGCATCTATTGCCTCTGGCCTCTCACATATACACAGCCACATAACTAAACATAAATAAATCTCTTTAAAATATCAAAATATTAATAACACTGACAGTAGATTTCTAGGTTTGCAGATTTCTAAGTTCTCAAATAAAAGTCGCTCCGGCACTTTTGATGATCCACAAGTTATAGGCTAATTCAGCAAGTTCTAAGACAGCTTGATCTACATTACATAATGAGACCTTGTCTAAAATAATCAAGCACCAAACCAAAATGGTGATTTTTAGCTATAAGACTAGCACTTCGTTTTCGATTTTTAGGTCTGTTAATTACTGCCTCTTGCCATAAATTGATTTCTCCATATAATTGTAAAGGTATTTGGGGATAGTTGGCAAAACCCATTTACTATAAAAGAAAAATGCATACCATGAACCGAAACTCATTGAGAGATTACTAACTGTAGCAATAGATTAGAATATTTTACAGATGGTGATATATATCAAAACTCACAAATAATTATGATGGGGAATATTCTTGGTCTTTGGAATTGCCTTGATTACAGGACAAATAGTAGTTTGTAGACATGTCTCTCTCTGTCTCTTTTTCTGTTTCTCTGTGTCTCTGTCTCTGTCTCTGTCTCTGTCTCTGTCTCTCTCTCTCTCAACATGATAACACATTTGAGATAAAGACTTATATTCTCAACATCATCATTGAAAAATGCCAGGAGCATCTGTCACCTAGGGTCTCACTTATTTGCCACAGGTGGACACCCTGAAACAAATTTAAAACCACTTGCTAAAATGACCATTGATTTTCTGAATATCTGAATGGACAGAATAGTTCATAGTTACTACCATTTATAGCTGTGGGCATTGAAATAGAAAAATATAACAAAACCGAAATGACTCAATTTTCCATTTCAAAGGTTTTAAAAATTGTTACATATTCTTGCTATTAATACTTTAGGAAAATATGAATAGCATTTTCTTTTCTTTTCAATAATTTCTAATTGAAAGGATTTTTTGAGTGTGACTATCTCTAATTTGTTTCCCTGGTATAATTAATAACTACAACTTTCTGTTTCATTTGTCTTAATAGTCAGATAAATGAATCTACCTTTTGTCCTGCTCTGAAAGTGATATTGAAGGGTTTTATGCACCAGTGCTTCTCAATACACATAGACAATTAACCCTGCTACAGTTTCTTATGTAGCATGATATCTGAGACCACTAAAGGAAATACTTTATCTGAAAATGAATTTGTTTTTCTAAAGTCATTATCAAGATGAAAATTGTTTTGACAAAAGAATCTATGAAATTACAAAAAATAATATGTGATATATAAATAGGCAGGGGATATTTTGCATACATTCTAAAATATCCATGATATCAAATACATTTGGCCTGGTGTTACTGAATGAAAAAGAGAAAGAGATTCTGGTAATTTTTATGTGATAACACAAGGTTACACATGCATGCACACACACATAATATTCTGAATATAGAATATAGAATATATATAGAATATAGAATATTCTGAATACATAATACATATAATATATATTTAATATTCTGGCTTTTCTAGCTTGGAATCCCTTCTTTGCTAGTCTGTGTCTCTTGTGCAGCTCAGAGTACTGCTTTCAATCTCTCTGTTCTATTTTGTGGTGACTGTGGATCAAAGCACCACATGACAAATGGAAGTATTTCACTGTGCTCTGCTGATCCCTCAGACAGAGACAACTGTGGCCACATTTCAATCACCGAGAATGTCAAAGGTAATCTTTTCTGCTTTGCAGTACTGCAGAAAACTCTTGGTCCTTTAAAGACACAAAGAGGCGAAAGTAGGTTGTTTACATGGCCTTGCATGTGTTAGCTTCATCAGTATTTAGTGTAAAATCAAAGTGGTCATATGCCTTGCTGAAGTCCTCGCAGCATGTTCTTGGTCAGAAAGTAGTTGGAACATAATGACAGAGCTCCAGGCATGACACATCAAAAGCCTGAAGAATTTTCTTTACATATTTAAGGCTTCCACATCTGAGCAGGTCTTTCTTTACTGTGTCTGAACTGATAACAAAAAGACACCCACTCTTTTTAAAGTGGCTTGGGATGTTGCTTATGATATAGTGTGTGACAAATATATGTATGTATGTGTGTGTGTATTTGGGTGTATGCGTATGTATGCGTGTGGGTATGTGGGCTACAGTTAACATTGGGTGTATTCTTCCCTTTCTCTACTTCATTACTTTTAAGAATAATTTTATTTAAGTGCTGGACATGGGCGAGTGGGGTTAGGATATGGGATATGGGCATGTGAGAACAGATATCTAGACAATGGTATAAGATACTCTGTAACTGGAGTTGCACGCAGGTGTGAGCTATCTGGTGTAGGCACTGGGTATGCTAATATAGTGGGTACCTTATTGTTTGAGGCACCATTGAAGTCCCAAGGTATAAATCATTTGATCTAAAATATATGGCACCATGCAGTATGGTGTAAAAGCTGAGTTAAGATATGTCATTCGATAATATTTTCTCAGCCTTTGCAATAAGCACTTTTTTTCTTTTTGTTTAACTACTGGATATTTTTTATTTACATTTCAAATGTTATTTCCTTTCTTGTTTTCCCCCGCCATAAGCGCCCTGTCCCATTCCCCTCCCCTTCTTCTATAAGGGTGTTCCCCTTCACCCATCCACGCCCCTTCTCACCTCCCCTCTGACATTCCCCTATACTGGGGGGTCCAGCCTTGGCAGGACCAAGGATGTCTCCTCTTATTGGTGCCCAACAAGGCCATCTTCTGCTACATATGCAGCTGGAGCCACAGGTCAATCCATGTGTAGTCTTTGGGTAGTGGTTTAGTCCCTGGGAGCTCTGGTTGGTTGGTATTGTTGTTCTTATGGGGTTGCAAGCCCCTTCAGCTCCTTCAAACCTTTCTCTAATTCCTCCAACGGAAGTCCCCTTCTCAGTTCAATTGTTTGCTACTAGCATTCACCTCTGTATTTCACATGCTCTGACTGAACCTCTCAGGAGACAGCTATATCGGGCTTCGAAACAAACACTTTTGGTAAACTTTTCTGTACCCAATTTTAGGGCATCATCTGGTCAGGAATTATTTCCTGTCTTTTGTTGATTTCCCCGGTTAATTGATAAGTAGGTCACTACCATTCTTCCTCCTTACTCACCTTATCTTCTATGCAATTAGTTCTGTTGTTCTCCTTCCTATCTTGCCACTCATTCTTCTTATACTTGTATTACTGCCATACCATAAGCTATGCTGTTGCTGTTGTTGTTGTTGTTCTATCCCCACTCTACTCCTTTCCTTAAAGCCTTCTTTGGTCTAATGTCCTAATTTCCTGGACTTTTTCAATATTTATTATATCAGGTTATACAAAGTAAACAGGTTCTAGAATCCACACTGAAGAGCATGTATTTTTCTCAGCTTATGTCACTCATTAAACATGCTATTCAATTTCCTCCATTCTACAACATGCATAATTTTGTTTTTCTTTGAAGCTGAATAAGATGCCATTGTGTATACACATGTACAGTATTTTCATTATTCATTCATGTACTGATGGCCACCTAAGCTGATTCTAGTTCTTAGAAGAATTGTGAATAGAGCAGTAAAAAAAATGTGAATATGAAAGTGTTTTTATAGTAGGAAATAGGGTTGTTTGGGTTGTGTGTAGCAATGTATAGCCAAGCCACATGTTTGTTTTAGTTTTAGGTTTTTTTCGTTTGTACTTTTAGAAGCCTACACACTTATTCCCATAGTTGCCAAACCATCATTGATGAAGTGTTCAACTTTTCCCATACCTTTCTCTGGCAGTTGTTGACATTTGTTTCCCTGATAATGATCATTCTTAGCAAAGGTGAGATAGAGTCCTAAAGTTCTTATACTTTTCACTTCTCTAAGGGCTGGATTTGATGAGAACTTTTAAAAATATTTATTAGTCATTTGTATTTCCTCTGAGGACTGTTAGAAGTACAGTGGCTTACTTACAAGCTGGAAGAGATAAGGGTTTTTTCTCTAGTTGATTTTTACATTTCTTTGCATATTTTGTGTATTAATCTCCCATCTGAAGAATAGGTGGCAGATGTCCTTTTATTCTGATTCATACATATGTGTGCAAGTTTAAAATCAGGTTAAATGTTTTCATTATCTTATTGTGAAAGCTTTAACAATGTTTCCTTTCATATTCTTCTCTTTTAGAGTATGTTATCCACATCCTCTTATCCTACTGTGCAATATCACACCAAATCGCTCTACTACTATTGTAACTTGGACCCCATCGAAGAATGGTTCCTCCTTCCTGACACACCCTCCTTTATTTTTTAGCTATTCCTCAACCAACAAACTCTTAGATATCATCTATTTCTCAGCTACTATGTCTAGTGCCTCAATGAATGTGGGAAGGCAGATGGCTTTTGATAAGCCAATTTCATTACTTTGGTTACATACTAAAAATGGAATTGTTAGATAATAAGCATTTATGTATATCAATTAATAACTCCTAGGTTGGAGTTTTTAAAATAAATTTTGAAATTGTGATAATTGTAATTTCCTGTTGATAAAATAATCATCAAAATATTATGGCATAAAGTTAATGACATGCACAATCCAATATGACATTAAGTGAAGTTTAAGAAACATATCAGTGTTGGTACTGATAATGCTTTTGTGATTTGTTGACAAAACTTCAAATTCAAGAAATATAAATTTTTATTTACACAAATAAAAATATTATTTTCTCATGCATATGCACCAATCCTTTAAATTATACTCATGGATATCATAAATAGACTCTGTAAATTCAGGGATAGCCACCCTCCTTTCGAGGCACAATCCATGCTTGTCAAGATAGTAAGTTCTAGAAAATACATCTGGATAGTCTCAATAGTGATCCTGACTGTCTACTCTGTTGTCATTTTCACATGTGCACATTTTTAAAGTCTTAGTCATAATGAGCACCATTTTATGAGTTCTCTGGGATGACTAAAATTCATGGCATGACAAGAATTGGTGATGTAAAATTGTCCCAGGTTCCCTGGGGTCACCCTACTTGCTGTGGGGACTTCATGATTTCCTTCACAGTTTAGAGATGAAGAAAAATATGCACCATATTTGACCCCAAGAGTGTCATTTATTTCTATTTGGGCAAAAGAATGTCTTTTTATGAAACAAAATTCAGAGTAATGAACATGTTATAAAAGGTTATTGCCATATGGGCACCAAGTGAAACAAGATTAAATATTAGCATGGAATACTAAATTCTTTTCACTCTGCTTTTAAATTGTGCTTTTTCTAGCTATAGCTCATTTTTGCTTTGTGTGACATTCTTTATTCTTGTACATTCTTTAGAAAGCAAAAGGCTCTGGAGGCACAAGTCTGAAATAAAGACTGTTTAAATATTATCCTCGATCTTTTTATTCCATTTTTTCAGAATGCGCTTGGAAATAGAGATGAATATTTGGTGATTGACAGTAATGGAAACCATTCATCAATAATGTACTTATGATTGGTTTGTTTCGTGTGGTATATGTGTTGGGGACCTGCTGTGGTTCTGTCTTTCATTTCTGCCTTCTCAGTGTGTGGTACCATAGCACACCTAGCTGGAGGGAATGCATAGGGTCTACAGGATCTGGTTCAGCTGTGAGTGGGCACCAGGAAATGGAGTTGGGAGTGGGTGGGAGGGGCCTTCCCCATGTAGTTTAATGAAACAGCATTCTTAGACAATCATAGTTTGTGTGCATACCTTTATTCGGGATGTTGTTGTATGCATACAATTTATTTGGGGTGGACAAGGGCTATATAAAAGCCTTGGAGAGTGGGAAGGAGTTTTTAGAGTGATTGTAAAGTCATTGTCCGTGAATGCCTCATGTTTATGGTGCTTTCTGTTCAGATACAAGGGGAACCTGCAGGTCTAATTGATCTTCCCCAGGATGTGGACAGGGGTCAAGTTCCCCAGATGAGGTCAGAGAAGGGGAAACCACGATAGTAAAGGGAGTCCTCCATTTTGTGTAGAGTTCAGAGGAGCTCTCTGGACATTTAGACTGTGACCTAAATTAGCAGAGTTTCTCCACAATTTCAATATATGTAAAATCATTTTGGTATTATATAATTTAAACACACTGGTACTTGCTGCAAGTGAAACTATTTATTGACTCACAGAAAGCCTGAAGAATAGGGAAAAGCATATGCTAACTACACAGTTCACAGAAAATAAGTGTCTAGAGAATACCAAAAACAAACAAAAGAAATACATATTGAGAAAATGAAAAAGTTATGAAGTGGGCTATGGTACTATACAGATAATTTTCAGCAAAAAGACAAAAGATTAAAAGAATAATTTTTATCTTCTTTTTATTTTTTAAAATTACTCTTATTTTTTACAATCCAATCATTACCTGCTTCCACGTCCTCCCTCCCACAGTTCCTCACATCCCCATGTTTTCCCATGTCTGCAAGAGGATCTCCCCTGTTTTCCTGCCAGGTCTCCCCACTCCCTGGGTTCTCAAATCTCTGGAAGGTTACGCTCATCTTCCCTCACTGAGGCCAGACAAGGCTGTCTTCTGCTGTATATGTTTTGGGGGCCTCAGACCAGATTGTGTATGCTGCCCAGTGTCTGAGAAATCTTAGGGGTATGGGTTAGTTGACATTTCTGGTCTTCCTAAGGGTCAACCTCCTCCTTAGCTTCCTGCAGCCTTTCTCTAATTCAATCACAGGAGTCTTTGACCACAGGACTCACAGGAGTCCAGTGGTTTTGTGTAAATATTTGTCTCTGTCTCAGTAAACTTCTTATTGAGACCCTCAGAGGACAGCCATGCTAGGCTCCTGTCTGTAAGCATACCCTAGCATCAGTAATAGTGTCAGAACTTGGAGCTTCCCCTTGAGATGGATCCCAAGTTAAGCCAGTCACTGGAGTACTTTTCCCTCAGTTTCTTCTCCATTTTTGTCCCTGCAGTTCTTTTAGACAGGAACAATTCTGCGTCAAGTCGGAGTTTTTGACTATGGGATGGCAACCCTATCCCTCCACTCGATACCCTGAGTTTCTACTGGAGGTGAACTCTATGAGTTCCCTCTGTCCACTGTTGGGAATTTTACTTAACATCCCTCCCTTTGAATCCTGAGAGTCCTTCATCTTTTAAGTGCCCACTATCCTTAGGCTGAAAAGAAGTCCAAATTCAAACTACTTTCAGATTTCATCCTAACTAATTCAGAATAGCTAAGATTATGGAATCAAGACAACACACACTAGTAAGGATGTAGGGGAATAGAAAACTCTTATTGTTGGTGGAGTAAAAGTTGGTGCAGCCACTATAGAAACCACTATAGATGTCTCTAAAGCAATTGTCCACCATCTGACCCAGAGAAGCTAACATTGATCATGTACCCAAAGAACTCTATTTCCTACTAGAGAGAAATATACCCATCCATGTTCATAATCCTTTTCACAGTAGCTAGAAAATGGGAAACAGCCGAAATGACCTCCCTTTAAGTGGATAATAAGAACATGATACTGTTATCTAGCTATAAAGTTACAGTAATGATCTTGTAGCAAGATGTACCCATGGATGCAATCATGGCATGAGTATTATATACATAACCAACTACTTTCTTCTAGGATTTAAAACTTAGTCCACAAGGAAGAAATATATGCCTGATGCTGTACACCTGGCTAAATGGATGGGCCCAAGGTAGATCCTAGTACTCTATTCTGATAAATTGATATAGTATCAATTGTCTCCATAGCCATACAGTATAGTGTTCCCATAGTATATCAGTGTAGCTCTTAGACACAATCGGAACAGTTTCTTTGTGCAGTGAATGGTGGCTAACGTAGAAACTCACAATTGACCAAGATGCAAAGAATATGTATTAATGAATGCTCAGCTAGAAACAAGGCATCAACACCAAATGCCCTTCCCTCTGCCAAAGGATCAGAGACCATCATAAAAGAAGGACCAGAATGATTGTGACAGAGCTTGGACACTTCTGGTCCTGATAGGACTCACGACCACACATTACATGCGCTTTCTGTGCAAGACCTGAACAAAATCAATTAACTTTCTAGTGTGGAGTAGGGAGCGGGTAAACAACCCCTACCCGTCATTGAGAAACATTGAGTGGTTGATCTGGGGTAGAAACAGTTTTCTATAAGTGTTTGGTCCCTGGTAAGTTGACCACACACCAGAGGTTTTGCTACTGTTTTTTACTTAAAAGGCCATATACTGCCGTAATTATGGGGTTGGGAGTAAATGCAGAAGTAATAAGATATAAGAGTTGAGAGAGAAGAAAGGAAGATGGAGGAAGAAAAAGACGATCCAGAGTCCTCATGGCTTTAAATAGCTACAGGTAGCTGTGAATATCTTATAAGGAATGGATAATTGCAGGACAATTTGTCTTATCTAGCTGGGAAGTTTATATCAACATCAATTAGCTTTGAGTTTATGTTGTGGACATTTTGTGAAGGTGAGAATTTACTGATATAAATCTGACTGATAAATTATTAAAAAACTATATCAGAGTTGAAGGTGAATATTATCAAAATACAGTGTATGAAATTCTCAAGATAAAAAATACTATATCTTTTAAATGATCAAGTCTAATGCCAAAAGGTATATAATGATGTTAAGGATAGGAGTTGACCAAGGTCATATGTATGAGTATAAAATATGAGTACAAGAGATAAATACACTTAACACCGCCAATGTGTTTTTCTCTTCGAGTGTGTATATGTATGTATGTGGGAAATATGTGTGTGTGTGTTTGTGGTAAGTACACACCGTATGCAAATGCACATGCAACATACAAGGGGATCTGATTAGGGTGATACAGTTCATTTCCCATCACTTTTTACCTTATTTCTTTGAGACAGTATCTCTCCTTGAATCTGGAGCACTTTGCTGTCTGGGTGACTTTCAGCCCAAGCAATGGCTACACTTCTGTCTCTGTTACTTCTAGGGCTGCCTTTTAAGCCACCAGTGCTAGTATTGTAGGTACAGATGAGACCAAGCTCAACGTGCTACATGAGTGCAGGGATCTAAACTGTCTTCACGATTATACAGCAAACACTGTCAACAGTTGATCCATGTCTCCAAATCTCGAATGTATTTTAAGTTAATTTTTAAACTTACACATAAAAGCATATATTAACAGCCATGAAATATTTTGATATGCATAACTATTACTTAATGTTCAAATCACATTAAACTGCCAATCTTCAGCTTTTATTTTGTGATGAATCTTTCAAAACCTCTTCCCAGCTTGCTGTAAAACACAGAGCATTCTTGTTAATATCTATCATCCATCACCTTACTGTACAACATCACACAGACTTTTCACACTAGCTAGCTAATGTGACTTAGTCTCCAGTGGTCAACTCTCATTGTCCTACTCCCCACTTCTCACATACATGACTAAATATTATCTTATTTTCATCTCCCATGAAAAATGACTTTTATATTCTTTGGTTTTTAAGCATTCCTTTATGTCTGGAGGGAGGCATGTGTGAACAGGTGCCCAATAAGGCCAGGAGAGGGTGTCAGATTCCTCAAGTTGCAGGTATAGGAGGCTGTAAGTCACCCGACATGGGTGCTGGGACTGAATGTGGGCGCTCTCAAAGAGCAGCAAATGCTCTTAACAGCTGATGTGAGGATTGTGTGAGACTTGACTTTCTTTTTTTGTATGTTTCATTTCACTTAACATAGTACTTTCTAATTCCATCAGTGTTTTACAAGTGACCAATTACCTTCTTCTCCGAGGCTGGATAGTTCAGAGGCTGCCGTGGGTGTATCCCATATAGTCCATGTCTTTCCGTGACTTGAAACACTTCATTGTGTATGTGTATCATGTTTTTCTTGTGTTTTCATAAACTGATATACACTTTAGTTGTTTTCACTATTAGGCTGTTCTTCTCATGGGATTACAGATGTCTTCTCAACATAATGATTACTTTTATTTAGCTGTTTATCAAATAGTGATCAAATTATAGCTCTAATTTATCTGTTCAATTGTTTAATAGAGTCTAACTACAAAGCAAGCCATGGCCTTAAACTCATAAAATCTCCTTGCCTCTGCTTCAAGCTCTGAAGTGCAACCAATAGATTCGTATATCACCATACCAGCCAGAGGTGGATGCCAAGCCACCCTCGAATCCCTAACCACTCTGCCTCTGTCTTTTCAGCAGTTCTATGACAGGTACTGCCATAACGAGTCTGTCTATTTTTGCAAGGAACCCTTGTAAATTTATTTTCGAAAGGAAGCCATTCCCAGATATTTGGCAAATGTTTCACCTGTGTGAGATCATTTTTCACAATTGCCCTATGACAGATGATATTCCCATTATTATATTCATGTTAGAGTTGAAGAATTTGAGCTCCTGAGATTACTACTCTACTCTATGAGAAACCTCCTTCATTTGTTTTTCCCACTCATGTCACAGTATCATTACGCATTGGCATCTCTTTTACTGATGAACATCTCTGATCTGCTGTCCTATAACGGTGATGAGAATGGGCCACTTTAAGTCAGAGTTTAATTTTTGTTAATTATAAAATTTTTATGGTTTGGGAGTAGTAACATTATTTTTCATAAATCAAAGTTATTTCTACTTTTTCAGAGGTTTCTCACATATGTCTTTGAGTAGTGTTAAGTGACTGTTAACAGCAATATAACTATTGATGGTCATATTTTAAAAATTGGGTTGTCTTAATTTGGGTTTACACTGTGATGGTGTGATAAAGCATCATGACTAAGGCAAGTTAGCGGTGAAGGCTTTGCTGGGCTTATACTTCCATATCACTGCTCACCATCAACAGAATCCAGACAGGAGCTCAAACAAGACAAGAACCTGGAGGCAAGAGCTGAAGTAGAGGCCATGGGAGAGTACTGCTTCCTGTATTGTTCATCATGGCTTACTTGGCCTGTTTTTTTTTTATATAATCCAGTACTACCAACTGATAGCATTTCCCATAATGGTCTGGGCCCTCTCTCATCAATCACAAATTAAGAAAATATCTTTACTATAGCCTGATATTACATACAGATTTTCTTTTTTTTTCTTTTGTTTTTTAAGATTTTTTAATTTCTATGAGTACGCTGTAGCTGTCAGTCACACCAGTAGAGGGCATCAGATCCCATTAGAGATTGTTGTAAGCCACCATGTCGTTGCTGGGGATTGAACTCAGGACCTCTGGAAGAGCAGTCAGTGCTCTTAACCACTAAGCCATCTCTCAAGCACCATATGGATTTTCTTAATCGAGGTGTCCTCTTCTCATATGACTTTATCTTGTGTCAAGTGGACATAAAACAATTCAGCACACAAGGAAATAATTCATTGATAACACCCTAATGACGTGATCATTGCTACTATAATATGGGAGAAAATTCATTTGTCTGAATTCAATTTCTTAGATTGTATGTTCAAATTGTTAATGTAACATTATGCTATTTCTACATTGTAAGTTTTGTTTATGAGGATAACATTCAATAATTCTCAATGTTTAGGTTATGTATTCATATTCTCCAAGTTACCCATTGTATGGCCTTAGCTAAGTGGTGCCCAGACGTTGATTCAAACAGAGCCTATGACTGTAAGTTTCCCTGTTAGTCTATTGGGCGTACTCTGTTCTTGTTTAGAATACTGCCCTAGAGATGAGAAATGGTCATATTCACTGGATGTCAAAGAACACTAGTTAGAGATAAATACTGAATTTATAGACAAGTGATGCTACATTTTAGTGGATATAGCGGTTTGAGCTTAGAGGGAGTTATTTTATGTTCACTCTTTTTATGCAAGATAATAAGAAAAAGTGGAATGAAAAGTATGCTAATATCTATAAATAGGGAAGGAAATACTGCAATACACTTGTACTGCTTTACTTCTTCAGATAAAAGTTTCTTGTTCCACCATTTATTCTGCCTTTCCCTGTGGCTACAACATCAAATTTTTAAAATTATGTATCTGTCAAGTAATCTTCCCTTCCAAAGAGTCCTAAATTCTCTTTTTCTGTACTAATAAGATTGGGCTAACTTTCCACTAATGCTTTACTTTGGATGAAAAGAAGATGCCCTTGGGGTCGATATAATCCTTTGTATCCTAATTTGCAGTATAACCAAATTTATCTTTGTTATCAGTTTCCTTCTGATAACTGGGTAAATCAACTTAATCAGTAAAATAAATTTCTTCTTTCCCAATCAGTTCAGCACTTACTTTCCCAATCAGTTCAATGACATTTTTGCAACATTTTATCCTACAGAAGTTGTAATCCATTGAAGTCAAAACTTTTGTAATTAAAACTCCTGCAGACAGCTAATGCAGACATCTAATGGTAATGCGATTGTTAGGTAAGCCTCAATGAGAAAAGACCACATTGTAAAATCTTTGTGTTGCTGCTCCCTCTGCCAAACAGCTACTCTTGGGGTCTACTACACCTGAAGAGACCCATTACACCTGTGAGATAAGGAACAATGCCAGATATGGATAGATTAGGTCATCTCATTTTTCTCATGACAGATGATTGGAATTGTCTTTTTTCTTTCTCTCCCTGTCTCTCCCTTTCTATTTCCCTCATCCTTTATTTGGCTAGCACTTCATGTTCTACATAGACAATATTTAGACATGTTCTGCTAGCCAATTTTCTCTAAACTTCCAAGAATTAAACAGCATTTTTGTGTCCAATAATACCTGCCATTTAGTCAAATTTCAACATTTATGGTGGTCTAATTGCCTCTAAAATATAATTTTTACTTTGACTAAAACTACTTGTAGACAAACCAAAAAATTCATTTTGAGTCATAGTTTCTATTGCTTATATGTGATATTGCACCTTAGGTCAATACTTGTTGAGAATATCCTGGGTTGCATTTTTATTTAATCCATGAGATACTGGAAATTGCCATGAGTTACCTTTTGTACTGAATGTGGTTTCCTGGGTTCTATCTCCCCTCTCTTGAAAAATATTCCCCCATAACTTTTTGCCTTTCAACAGCATGGTTTTCTTTTAAAATTCTGAAAACATTTGCATTTGAAAACTTGAGTGAGTAGAGGATTACAGGCTGCTTTATTGTGGTGATAATGTAATGGCTAATTTTAGAATCCAATTGTCTGGATTAAGGAAGTCTCATATGAAAGGTGAGCAATTAATTCTGGGTGATTTCCTGTGAGTGTTTCATGGGGGAAAATTCACTTCTCATCAGGGCAGGTACAATTTAATTTGCTGGTGGCCCCGAATGAAACAGAAGCTAGAGGGAAAATGGTTTTGTTTTCTCTTTCTTAAAGCTTGGACCCTTTTCCCTCCTACTTGTAGACATTATGATTCTGGCACTGTTCAACTTTTGTAGTCGGGACTTTTCAACTGCAGTCCCCGAATTCTCTGACCTTCACCCTTCAGCAACAATTTTTTGCCTACTTTAATCAGATTGACAAGTACAGCAACTCTTCTCCAACTTTCAGATGACCTATTGTGGGAAGTCTTGGTCTTTATAACTGCATGGATCAATTTCTAAATGCTTTATCCATCCATGTTTGCATCTATCCCTTCATACACCTGTCCATTAGTCATTTATCTATTACTCTTCCTTTAGAAGGACCCCTTTTCTCTGGAATGCTTGAATAAAAATTACATTACAGGAGTTTACACATGTCACAATCCATCTAATTGTAATCATCACTTAATGCAGTTAATCCAGTATCATAAACACTGGGTTATAATCTTCTATTTTTAGAATCATTATTTTATTCCTATTTTATGTATTTATTTTCATTAATTTTGGTTTCATAGTTTCTCACTCTTTTATGTATTTATAATTTTCCCACTAATTTTTATTTTACTTTTTCCCACTTATTGAAAATAGATTCTTTTTTAATACATTATATACTGATCATAGATTCTCCTCTCTCCATTCCTTTCAGTTCCTCCTCATCTACCTCTCCCATCGGGATCCACACCTACTTTGTCTCTCATTAGAATATGCTTCGAAGAGACTATTATCACACATGACAAGATAAAATTTACAACATGAACCAAAAACTAACATATCAAAGTTTAACAGGGCAAAGCAACAGGTGGAAACCAGGAAATCAGTCCCTAGAGCTGACACAAGAGTAAGAGACTTATTGTCCTCAAAGTGAAGCGTCCCATAAGAATACTAAGCTAATATCTATCTACACCCTCCATATCTCTCTCTCTCTCTCTCTCTATATATATATATATATATATATATATACATATATATGTATATATATGTGATTATTTTATGTGTTTTCATGGGTATAGTTAACCTCTTTAGGTTATTTTTCTTCTCACACCTTCTGTAGCACTGGATTTATAAATAGATACTGCTTATATTTGACTTTATCATGAAATATCTTATTGTTTCCATCTATGGTGATTGAAAATTTTGCTGGATATAACAGTCTGAGCTGGTTTCTGTGGTCTCTTAGAGTCTATATCACATCCGTTCAGGCCCTTATGGATTATGGAATCTCTGCTGAGAAGTTTGATGTATTTCTAAAAAGTCAGCCCTTACATATATGTTACTTGTTTTTTTCCCTTGCAACTTTCAATATTCTTTCTTTGTTCTTTGTGGTTAGCATTTCGGATATTATATTACAAGGAGATTTCTGCACTAATCTATTTGGTGTTCTCTATAATTCTTTATATCTATACCAATCTCCTTCAGGTTAGATTTTTTTCCTATGATATTTTGTAAACATTATCTGGAAATTTGAATTGGTTTTCTTCTTCTTCCATTATACCTATTATCCTTAAATTTGGTCTTCTGTGTAACATACCATTTTACCTGGATGCTTAGTGTCTGGAGTATTTTAGATTAACATTCGCTTTGACCAATGGATCCATTTCTTCTACTGCATCTGAATGCCTGAAATTCTGTCTACAATCACTTTCATTCCATTAGCAATAATTGCCTTTTAACTGCCTGCGTGAAATCCTAACTTTTTCACTTCTAGAGTTCCCTCATTTTTCATTTAAGATCTAAAACATTTTCAACTGTTTTTTATTTATTTAATATATTTATTAATTTTCTCCATTTTTTCTGGATTTCATTAAGAGATTTACTCATTTCCTGTTTCAGGACTTCTAGCATCTTGTATAGCTTGTGCTTCGTCTATGTTGGAATATTCAGGAACTATGCTGACAGGAAATCTGGGCTCTAGTGGAGACATATTCTTCTGGCAGTTACTGATTATGGTCTTAATCTGAAATCTAGGTATCTGGGTTTGGGGTGATTGCAGACTTAGGTGCAGGTTTCCAGCTTTGTTTTTGCTGAATGGGTGTTTTCTTCCTTGCTTTCTGTTGCTTCTCTGGATTTTCAGAATGTGATGGCTGTGTGTGCTTGTTTTACTGGCCTCTTGGCTGATACATTCACAGAGAATTCCTGCTTGTGTTGGAGTATGGGATGTAGGAATGCGTTGAAGGGTGGAAGGTTGAAGGAGAAGGTCTTTGTGATCTCTTGGGAATAAGGTTGATGGGGAAAGGGAGATTCCCTGCACCTTTTATAGATCTGGGGATAAGACTGGGGTTGGGGATTAGATGTCAGGAGCAGTGGGTGTGGTATGGGTCTTTCCTTAGCCTACTTGTTGCCCTAGGAGGAGCAACACTTGAATCAGCAGGGCATGTCTGCCAGGGTTGGGAACTGGGACAAGTAATAAGCTGGGACAACAAGTTTGAAAGGAGATCCCATGGGGAGATTAGAACAGGTGTCAATGAAGGCTTCAAAGGGTGTTCTGTTCCAGAACAGGGTATGAGACTAGGGGACTGATTCTGGGGGAAAAGAGAGATAGAGGGCTGGAGGCACTCTACCTGTTTTTCTGACTGATACAGTCTGTGGGTTAGGGGGGAATGATTGCTGGAGTTGGGTTCTGGAAGAGAGTGATAAGTGGGGAGATAGGGGTAAAAAGTAGATGGTACGAAGGATCCAAAAGGGATGTGGGCAGGGGCAGGGAGACTTTTTCATCTGGTGTGCTCTTTTAGCACTAGGGGTTAGATGTAGTGATCTGTACAGTAGAGCCTTCCTGTCTGGATTTAAGTGAATATATAATGTAGCCTTTGTGTCTGGCTTTGAGTAAAATGTTCAAAGCCTTTGATATATTTAAGTAAATAATTAGAAGCTTGAAATTTGTTTGAGACTGTCTGAACCTTAAAGAAATGTCTCTCTGGAAGGTCTGCACTTGACGGTACATGAGATCTTACAGCTACATTAATCTTGGTCTTAAGACACTCCTGGCAAACCTGGAGTTCTTACTGTTGATTGTGGCTAGCCTCGTCAAAAGGGACTGGGATTGGTGTGGGTTGTCTGCTCTCATGAGCAGCAAGGGCAAGATAACTTTGGTATCTGGAATCTTTCCCAGCCCCAATTAACCCTGCACGATGTTCGAATAAAGTAACTGGAATGAGCTAGCTGGATATCAGTCTTCCCTGAGAGGTTTTACCTCTCTGCTCCTCCAGAAAACATAGGTTTAGAATCTTGCTTAACTTCTCTCTCTCTATTGCAACACCTACAATGAACATCAATCAAAAGCTGGCACCCAACATGGGGCCTGGTCTACGTGGCAGTTGAGGTTTCCAATTTCCAGCCCTCATGGCCATGTTTTCATGATTCATCTACTCCGTGGCAGCAAAGCGCCTACATAAACAGATTAGATCCTAAACTTGATTGTATTTTAATTATTTTTCCTTCCATTCATTCTCCTTTTGGAATAATTTTGCAAAGAGAAGGTATTATTTTAGAATAGAAATTTTAACCATGTACTAAATAGACTAAACAACTAAAAATCTACATAGAAAATGTTTCTAAAATACTTTTTAAAGTCAGAATGAGACATTGTCAGTTAACAGGATTTGATCCAGCAGAAATTGTAGTCCAGTATTCCAAGTTCAATACAATTATTCAATGTGCAGAAGAAATGGTCTTACATATAGAAATTGCTAAGCTTAATTCTGTTAGCTCATAATTAACTATTATTTATGCAGTTACAACAGACAATGAGAGAAAGAAATTACCCATTCTATATAACTCATGTCCACTCTCATATTGTATGAGCAGAACCACAGACACAAAGACGATACTAAACATTCACCGAAGGCCAGTCATATTATAATGTACACATTAGATTCTAAAGTGCATATCACTACAATTGGACTTAGTAATTGGATTTGGAGTGTATGTACGTAGAAGTGGTTAAGGTCTTCAGTTAGCTTACTTGTTACCATATTCTGCTTAGCTTGTGACTTCCTAGTAAATCCCTGCTAACATTGAAGGTTGGGCTAATGGGATGGATTTCTGGAAGGAAGTTTTGGGGAAATCTTAGGGATGGGGTCAGAGAAAGAGACTAGAGCAGTTCCCTGTTACAGAGCTACGGATTTGTTGGAATGAGGGAGGGGCTGAGTGGTAGGGAGTAAGGGCTGGAGGAGGGGGTGGGGTGTTTGACCTCAGAAGTTGCAGAGGTTTGAGTCACCTGCAGTCACCCGGTTAACCCTGGGAGGAGCTGCCTTTGTCTTAGCAGGAGGTGCTTGCAGGGGATTGGGATCTGAAACAAAAGAGTGAGGGGAGAAAGGTTAGAAGGGGAAGATCTGTGGGATTCACAGGAGGTGGAAGAGGGACAGGGCAAGTTGGCAAGAGTGTTCTGCAGAGATGAGAACGAGACTGGGAGATGGGATCCAGGGGAGCAGAGAGATAAGAGAAGCCTCATTAAACTTTATTGACCTTAAATATTGAAATATTTAATGGTATTACAAGTTATGTGTAGTTACTTCAGAATACCTCGCATAGTACACAGTTGTTAAATTAAATAGATGCTTCACTCCTTCTTTAAAAGGGGAACAAGAATACCCTTGGCAGGGAATAGGGAGGCAAAGTTTAGAACAGAGGCAGAAGGAACACCCATTCAGAGCCTGCCCCACATGTGGCCCATACATATACAGCCACCGAACTAGATAAGATGGATGAAGCAAAGAAGTGCAGGCTGACAGGAAACGGATGTAGATCGCTCCTGAGAGACACAGCCAGAATACAGCAAATACATAGGCGAATGCCAGCAGCAAACTGAGAATGGGACACCCTTTGAAGGAATCAGAGAAAGGACTGAAAGAGCTTGAAGGGGCTCGAGACCCCATATGAACAACAATGCCAACCAACCAGAGCTTCCAGGGACTAAGCCACTACCCAAAGACTATACATGGTCTGACCCTGGACTCTGACCTCATAGGTAGCAATGAATATCCTAGTAAGGGCATCAGTGGAAGAGGAAGCCCTTGGTCCTGCCAAGACTGAACTCCCAGGGAATGTGATTGTTGGGGGGAGGGCAGTAAGGGGGGGAGGAGGAGGAGGGGTTAGGGGATGTTTGCCTGTAAACCGGGAAAGGTAATAACAATTGAAATGTAAATAAGAAATACCCAATTTAATAAAGATGGAGAAAAAAATAAAATGAAAAAAAGAACTAAACGAGCAGATTTTATTGTAAGAAATAAAACAATTTAGATGGCCATGTACTTCATAGGATTTGCTCTTAATAAAAAATATACATTGAAAACACCAAAAATAAAAATAAAAATAAAATGTTTAGTATCTGTAAAAAATAAATAAATAAATAGATAGATAAATTTCCAAATTCTGTATATTTACCTTCCCATCTTTATTACTGAGGCATTTCTGACAGAAAAGAGAATTCCATCAGGAGTTGATATTTAGCATCAGGATGATAGTGTGACCTCCTTTCTTTCACAATCTACTCAAGTAGCAGTTACACTACCTTTCAGTATGCCATGAGAGAATATTGATGGTGGAGCTCCCTCGGCTCCTGTGTTTAACACGTTTTCCCAACGCTCCTTTATTCTTCTGAAGTAAGGTGATTTCGTGGCTCATAGCCATCGATATGAACTCTTAACGAAGTAGCACTTCTTTTCTTTTTTTTTTTTTCGGAGCTGGGGACCCAACCCAGGGCCTTGCGCTTGCTAGGCAAGCGCTCTACCACTGAGCTAAATCCCCAACCCCAACATTTCTAGAGAGGATAGTTTTCCCTTTACATTCACAATCTTGCTCTGTCAACAGGTTTAGTGCATTCAAGTGACTCTCCCCCACAGCCTTGCCCTGCTCTCCTACTGTATTTCTCCTTCCTTTTGTACCCTCAGTGAATGCTCTGTTATTTGCGTAATAATACTTGAGACACTGATATTGTCATTAAATCCCATTTGATCAATTTGAGGTTATTTCACTATCTCCAGATTTCTGCTAGTTCATTGATTGTGACAGTGCATTTACTGTATTATAACTGTTCTGAACTTTTAAGATCTCACATTTTATTATTTCATTACTTTTTATTTTTATTTTATTTTTTACTTTTAAGTGTTTTATTATTAAACTGTGTAAAGTGGCAAAGAAAGTGGTAACAAATGGTATCACCAAACAAAGATAGGCACTCATTTTGGTGACTAGATGGTTTGGGCTCATTCACACTTATCATTTACTTCTGTTTTGATCCAATGGTTCTCGCGATTATAATTTTTATTGAATTACTTTTATCATAAACATATGATAAAATGGTATTGTGATGTTTTTATTTCCAATTAGTTTGTTAATGATTTTGTACTTTTTCATCTTTTGTTAATTCCTTGTGTTTCCGGTATGTGAGGTGTATAAAAGTATACTTGGTCATTATTGTAATTTGTTTTTATTTACTCATTTGTTTCTTTATTATGAGTTCCTAAAATATTATATTATTATATGTGTACAAAAGTATGTATGCATTTTAATTTTTTCTTTAACCAAAATATAACTTATTAAAATTTATTCAGATACTCTGAAACTATCTGAACTTATTCTCATCAAAAAAAAAATAGAACACTGATCATTATTTTGGATTTTTTTGGTGTTTTGTTTTGTTTTGTTTGTACCTACTCTGCTAAGGTAGCCTCATAGGTAAATTCCTGTCAAGGTTCAGTAATTACTAAATTTTTATAAATAAAGCTCTTAGCTCTTTAAGAAGAACCATTTTCCTTGATTTGAATCAAAGCTTTTGAGTAAAAGGATATATTTACTAGTAAGGACATAGACTTGCAATGTTTCTCATCTACAGAAATCATATATTAATTGGAATACAAATAGGTTTATGTTGCTTTGTGTTCCTATACATTACTGATAGACTATATCCCTTTTGAAAAGAATGAGTACTTGCACAAAATTGAGCTGCATAGCCTAATTTTGGTGTAAATGTGCAAGACCTTGTGATATACCTATCATAATGAAAGACACAGGAGTCCAAAATGCTTCCAAATTTCCTTGTGTCCCTTTGCTCCTCTTCTAATATTGTAGTAGAAGCACTTAATATGAAAGATAACCTGTTTTTTAAACCAGGAATTATATATAATTATTATATGTTAATCTTCTCTGTCAATATAAGTACAAAGTTTAATCTCTAAAGCCATTTGATGTTTTATTTCAGGATGCTTTTAAGAAATTTGGTTGTATTATTAAATGCTTTATTTTGTTGCTTGGTTTAATATTTCTGAAAATAAGAACAAATTGTACTGGGTTTTCAAAGAGGAGCCAGGTCATATCTCCCAGTCTGGCCTTGCTCATTGTTTAACTTAATGACCTCAAATACCCGATCCTCCTGCCTCTGCCTCCCAAGTGCTGGAATTATTAGACATATGTCTAATTTCTGGATAAGAAAATACCTCTAAAGTAATGAACCCTATGAACATTTTGTTTTGCAAGGAATGGACAGTGATTCTCTGGAAAGCATGTTCTGTAGTTTGTAGACATTTAAGTCCTCCTAAGTGACTGCAGATGATACAATAAGCTCAATGAACCTAGGAGCCCGTGAAGGTAACTTGACCCATTTCCCATTTTGTATGACATAACCTTTTCAAATGGGAGATCTGAATATATTTATTTGTTAGGTTGATTTCCGTTTTAGCATATCATCCCTCTTAAATGTAACTGAAAGTGAATACGTTCTACTGGGTCAGACATGCTTCGTCCTAAAAACCTATTGTACTTTAATGACTATATTACTAAGCCTTCAATTAGATTTGGAGAATTTTGAGTAGATTTATTTCTGAATTTTGGAATCACAAGAGTATAGATGATGGTTGATTTTAAGCAGTTTGATGATCAGAGCACCTTTCAGTAAGGAAAGCGTAAAATTGTTGAACCAAATTGTATGTTAGTTTCTCTAGCTAATTTATGTAGTTTACTTACAGAAATCTTTGAAGTGTGGTTAATGTACAAACTTGCTTTGAAGTACAGAAATGCTTTCATATTTTTAAAAATACCTCTAATATCTATCTTAGATTTTCAGGTATTAAATAATAATGAGAAACAAAATTATATTTCATATGAAACTATTTAACTATACAATAATTTCTGATTGTATATATATACATATATATATAATATATAATATATATGGAGAGAGGGGTGGGGTTGTTGCTATTGTTGTTTTCATTTGTTTGAGGAAGCATTTCAGCCTAAGACTCAGGCTATCTGGAACTTGTTATGCCTCTCAGGCTAGGATCAACTTTCTAGCCACTGGCATTAGAGACAGTTTATGTTCTAACTCCTGCTTCTGACTTTTCTTCTGGAGTGGAAAGAGTACTCTTGTTGCTATATGCCTCGGTATGTTTAAAAGGCACATTCTGATTTTGCTGATTTTATCTTCTTTACGTCTCTGCTGCTTTTCAGTATTGCTCAATCTTTCCTGCAAAAGAAATAGCAAGTAGAATTATTCAATTGGTAAGAAAAATATCATGAAATACACACACACACACACACACACACACACACATATGACTATATATAATGTCTATATTATTAAGCCTTCAATTAGATTTAGAGAATTTTGAGCAGATTTATTTCTGAATTGAGAACATGATTAAAGCTTATCAATTATGAAATACACTAAAGATTTGTTTAGTTCCTTTAAAAGGGCACCAGGCTATTATTCTCTGCTGGTGAGCATGTAATGGGGATGCTACAAGGTTAGAATGGCAGTTAGGTTTGTCAGGACACAGTCATCATAGATGGTTTCAGGTGATTCCTTACCCTATTCCGCAGGAATACTGATGGTCATGTGTGTTGGTATACACCTTTAATCCTGGCAATCCGGTGGCAGAGGCAGGAGTATTTCTGTCATTTTGGTGCTGGCCTGGTCTCTATGGAGAGTTCCAGGCCAGTCAGCATTTTATAGTGAGACCTTGTAATGCCCCCTTACCTACCAAAAAAAGATCCCTAATGGCCACTTGAGAGTCAATGCATCTTTCTTTATACTTCGCATATTACACTTTGTCTTCTTGGCTCTTACTCTTACACAATTGCAATTAGAACACTTATCCTTTTATAAACATATATTAGAGCTGGAGTAGAGTGTTTGCATAAAGTACACCAATCCCTGGATTTGCTCTCCTGGGTGTGGTGGAGCATGTTTGTAATATAAGTATAAGGTTTTCTAATAGACATATAACATATATTTGATCTTTTAAATCTTTATTTTATGAGTATGAGGGCTTTTCCTGCATGCATGCATGTATATCAAAGTAGTGTCTGGTACCCACATAGGTCATAAGAGAGTGCCATGTCCCCTGGAACTAGAGCTATGCATGGTTGTGAGCTACTGTGTATGGTGCTAGTTTCCTAAGCAGCAAATGCTCTCAATCACTGCTTCACCTCTCCAGCGGAGGTGTATATCACAGTGATACTTAGGAAAGTATTAGACTTGTTTCACTTTAATATTTTCTTATTGTTATATTTACTTTTGTTTACAGCAACTATAACCACCACCATCTTAGGATAATATACAACTATTTCCGTTCATCGTCATAATTAAAAGCCATCAACGGACACAATTGAGTTCATAGTGATGATGTTAATAGTTTGCATTTTTTACCTACAACCCATTAATTAGTCAAAATTCCAGGCACTATGGTTCATTGCTTCAAAAAATAATTCAGATTTCTCCTTGGGTTTAAATATCAACTTAGGGTCATTTTCCTAGGGGTGTCTAGCATGGGTGTTTTGGAACTTAAAACAAACATGAATAGAACAAAAATTATTTTCATTCATCTAAATAATCATTTTCTGTTCTCTTTACACACCTCATTTCCAAGTAGGGCATTTGGCAAGATTTATTTTTCTCATATTTCAATTTTCACTTTTCTCCAGTGCTAACTTCTTTTATCTCATTATATTCAGAAAGGTAACAAGGACAGCACAGCCATAATAGAAATGGTTTCCATGCACCAGGGCAAAGTTTAGAATTGTACTGCAGCGTCATTACAATTACATAAAAAAAAATCCTCAACTGGCATTTGCCTTTGAAAAATCCACAATAACCTGACTTCCCTTCCAATACCCAATGGTTTTATTTTTGATAATTATGTATTATTTTGATGTACAAAACTCTTAAGTTACAGCATTCTTTCTTCCTTCTGTGTGGTAATATCAATGAGAATTTGGCAAATGGAGCTGTGATAAGGAAGGGCTATTGTTAAGAGCACAATGTGAGCAGTTATTATGCCTATTTTGTGCAATTGGATTGGAGAATATAATCCTTTTCAGCTTGAGCATGTGGGGCTTTAATTTTTATCTTAAGTTCTACATAGCGAGAAAAATAAGACATTTTTCCCAGAGTATACATATATTTTTAAAGAGCTCAAACATCTTTCAGGCAAGAGAAAAGTTAAAAGCCTAAATCCTTACAACTATTGGATAAAAGTAAGCCTCACTAAATTACATTTTCAGCTTATAAAGGGATTGTAAATAAATTAGAATCAATGCCATATTTAAATTATAAAAATGTCTTAAATAAAATCGTTAGATACAACTATTATTGCATTTCAAATTTATAGACTCTTACATATAATTGGTAGAATGTTTAGTTCTAGCCTTTTGTCTATGTCAACAGGATGAACAACAGAAGTAATATGTGGGCTGTTCTTCAGTGGTGGGGTGCTTTTCCTAGTAGACCGGTACCTATTCCTAGTTCTGTAGGGAAAGAAGAAACAATGAAGTTCATTAAAAATGGAAATGGGTAAACACCTTGTTAAATGATCAATTTAGATTAAGAAATCAAACAGCAGAGTGTAGTAACTTACAGAAAAAAGTAACGATTTCTGGGCTTCAGGGGCTTAATATTAAAGTCCTTAAGTAAAACAGCAGCAACTGACTACTGCTTTATCTAAGTCCATTATATGTTTAAAAGATCCCAGTTTTTCAGCTCGGCGGCCCTGTTGTATCTCACATGGCCTAAGAAAATTGTGGTCTATTGCTATTATAGTAAAAGTGATGTGGACAAGGTGAATTCAGAAGGTCAGTGAGTCCTAGTGTAAGGACCAGGAACGGGGAATGTCTGGCGCCAGACCAACTGCCGAGCATTGCTTACTTTGCAATATGACTCCTTTATTTTGAGAGAATATGAAACTTTGCTACTGAAATATGACATTAAAATAGCAAACTATGAGCACTGACTTCACTTTCGACATTGCCGGATTTGGAGTTTCTATAAACTCCTAGTTTGGAATAACATGGTATAATTGCTTGTTTTCCTAAACTTATGCAACTCTAATTGAATTTATAATGAAGATATTCTCAAAATAAAAGAACTATTATCAAAAATAGTATAATCATGAAATTTAACATTTTTCTTAAAAAGTTTAAATGAAACTTCTCTAAAAGTTAAAACACTAAAACATTTTTGAAAGAGAACAAGTAGGGACTGACATTTTACAGAAGAATAGGCCCCAAGTAGCTTAGAGAAAGGATTGGAAAGGAAAATTATATACTTATTTTTAAAAATGTTTTAAAAATATTATTCAAATTATTCAATGGCAAATCATTTCATAAATCTTTGTAAGATGTCCCCAGTGTAGGGGAATGCCAGGACAGGGAGGTAGGAGTGGGTGGGTGGGGGAGCATCCTTATAGAAGAAGGGGGAGAGGGGATGGGATAGGAGGTTTCCAGAGAGGAAACTGGTAAAGGGGATAGCATTTCAAATGTAAATAAATAAGCTATCCAATGAAAAGGTTAGTATAATATGTAAAATTATATTAAATACTGTATAGTCCCATGACTTAATTATAACAAAATAAGATGTAACTTCAAGTTAATATTTTAAAGTGAGAGTCTTTTCTAAAGAAAAATTTGGTTATACAGAGTTTAATAGAGGAAAAAGACCACAATCACAACATTTACTGATCTCCTGTGAAAGGAAGTATGCCTCCAAGAAAATAATTGTCATGCAAGGAGTTAGGCATACAGCAGGATATGTCCACTGCACTTTATAGCTTCTCCACTAACTCAAGGAATCTCCACTATTGAGACAAACATTCCATGATATGTACCCATACACTATACACACACACACACACACACACAAACATACTTACACACACATGCGCACACACACAAACATACTTACACACACGCACACACAGACAAACATACTTACACACATACGCACACACAAACATACACACACGCACACACACAAACATACTTACACACACAAACATACTTACGCACACACTCACACACACAAACATACTTACACACACAAGGAAAACATACGTACAGGCACACATACATGCACAAACACACTCACATACATAAACATGTACACACACACACTCACACACATATACTAAATAAAATAAAATGTAAAAAAGAACATTCATTATGTTTGATTGATGGATTTATAGCATATACATTGAAGTAGGCTAAGTAAGGAGGGATCTTAGCTCTAGATCAAGATAACAGAAGCAGAATGAAGAAAGGCATGCAGTGTGCATGGTCTGCATATGATTTCATCATGTTCCTCTAGTTTGGGTCTTGAAGTTTAACATTGCACAGTGAAAAGCTACTATTAAGGGTTATTTGGAGATCTATTTTTCTGTAAATTGTCAATCATATTTTTTCAAATTTATGATGGAAACAGTGTCCTATGGTGCATCCAGTATTCAAACCAAAACAAACATTTGCTCTCAATGTTCGAGCTATTGTTGAATGTGTCAGGATTCACTTTAGAGATGAAGTCAATGGTCTGAAATATATTGCTCAGTTGCATTTAAAATGCACAATTTTGCCATCTTTTCTTCTATTATCTTGTTTTCTACACCAAATCATAATACTTGTTTTCTCTGTACATGGTTCCTTGGACAAAGCCTTTGGCACTGGTCCTTGTTGCCTTTTCAGAATCCCAAAATGCTGTCTTTTGCATTCACCTTAAGATGCTTCTTTAGAGAGTATGTAACAATGGCAAGAGAGATGGTTCAGATAAAGTGGTTTTGCGTAAGCTTGAGGACCTGAATTCTGGTACTCACCACTAAATAAGCCAGCTGTGGAAAGCACATACTTACAACATTAGCACCAGGGGTTGGTCAGTGTTAGATGACCCACTGGAACTTACTAACAAAATAGTGTAACTAAACTGACTAGGGTCAGTAAGAGATCCTCGTCTTAAAAATGAGAGGAAGATATTCATTGTTGACAACTATTTTCTATACACATAAGTGTATACATCTTTACAGATACAAGAACACACATTTACAAGCATATACATTCTCATAGACACAAGGACAGACACATAAGCATTTACATCCACCCAGATACAAGGACACATACACACCAACATATACATACACAGAAACAAGATCCCCACACACAAACGTATATATCCACACAGTTACAAGTTCACACACACTCAAGCATATGCATGCATGTAGATACGGTTACATAAACACAGAAGCACATATATCCACATAGATACAAGTTCACACACACACACACACACAAAAGCATATACATCTGCACAGATTCAAGGACACACACACACACACACACACACACACATATATATATATCCACACAAATACAAGGACACACATGCAGAAGCATATATATATATATATATATATATATATGAACACACACAGCATATGCATCCATCTGTATGCATGTACAAAGATATTTAAACTTTGAAATTACATTTGCATCCAATATCCACCTGTTTTACCATCCCACAGAGATGATGCACAAAGCTATATCTTTCCCACCTGAACTCATTCTTCACCATTTTAACCCGAGGCTATAGAAGCATCTGCAGAAAAGAATTCTCATCTCTCATTCTGATGTGTATTCTGAGCGATGAGGAGAAAGGAAGGGGCTTGATGAATGGTCACACCTTCCTCCTAAAAATCTCCTTATGTTATCTTTCCTGGCAAAATTAGGTGCTAGCAATTATGAGAAATAATTTTGGAAAAACACATCTCAGTGTGGAAGAAGGACTTTGGTATTTGGGACGGAGTGCAGAAGAACTGAAGCAGAAGCTTGTAATGTTTGTTCTTATTTGGGCATTCCGCGTGGGTGGAGCGAATTTGTAGCAGTGGTTTGTTCCTCATTAAAGTCCAGTTTCTCCTCTGTGTAAACGGACTGTGAGGTAGGATGAGGGTGCCAGATATGGTGAATTTCAGGAATGATCGCATAGCTCACCTCATGAATTGGAAAATGAGAGACAATTTATAAATCAGTCTACTTTTAGCACTTGCTTTTCCTTATTACTGCTGTAAATCAAATCTCATGCCTGGTTCTTTGATATCTTTGTTTTAAGGCCACTGTATGATCAAGTAGGTTAAATTATAGATTATATCTATATGTGTACTTTCTAAAAATATGTGAATCATCTTAGGTCAAAATGTTGCTGTGTTTTTCTTCCTTCTTTATTTTTTTGGTCTACTCACTAGATCAAAAGCTGTCTTGAAAACATTCTAGACAACTTAAGAGAGTGGGGAATGAATAAGAATTAGATTAAAAAAACCTTTCATGTGTTGCTTAATTTTCTACGTGCTGATATGTTAGCAAAATACAGATTTTTGGACATGATAAGGCTATTGTACATCTGAACTCACGCCATTGTATGTATAAACTCATAGTGACTGCTTTTGCCTGCACAAGACTGATACAAGTTCAGACCATTAAGAATTCCAGCATTGGTTGGAGAGATGTTTATGAATCCCTGCCGCTAACTGAAAGCTCTTGATTATTGATAGTGTTGGTCAAGGAGAGACAGTTTTATTCAGAGATATGGCACTAGTCTTATGCCCATGACTATCTAGGAAGCACAAATTGGACAAAACAAATTCAAATATAAATAAAATAAATTTTAAAAGGAGGAGAAAAAGGCACCAGGAAGAGGAAAAGGAAACTGGGAAATACATTGTGGTTGGGAAAGGTGGGTGGATTTGATCAGAATACATGTATACTTGTACGAAATTCTCAATGAATATATAAAACATATTTTTAAAATAAGACATCACAAAAGAAAGGGTGTCCATAGGAGTGAAAGATGGGTAAGAGAGAACTGTAGGGTAAACGTGTTTACAACATATGCAATTGCTAAAAAAATTAAATAAATGAAACAAAAACTGCCCAGCCTAAATAAAAGATATAATGCATCCAGAAGGTGAGCTGATGGACCAAAACCTAGAACATCTGTCCCTCTTGTTCTTGGGGATCATTTTCTTCACTGAAATGTAATACCGTACCTGGTTAAAACTACAGAGACTGTTGACTTCTGAAGGTAAAATGAGGAAAAGGGATTCCTCAGAGAACCACAAACTTCTTGTTCTTTGGCAAGGATCTGATATGTACAGGGATCACACAGATATGTGCACAGACAGAAGGCAGCTTGGGGGAAGACAGCCTCCTGGGGTTCTTCTCACAATTTGGAGAACACTAGTGCAGGAATATGCTTCCTGGCTTTGTTGACAAGGTAGATAAGAATACAAGCTTGGAACACAGTAGATTGGTCTGATTCACTTGCTAAGCAGATGGTGCAAGGCAATTAAGTAGTACAGTGTCCGTAGATGATGTCTCTATTAGTCTTCTTCAGGATGACTCCTAGAATACGGAGGAACCAATGGGGCCATATCACCCCAATTAATAGCAATATACAAGTAAATGGTCTACTGTATGTCTCTATCTCTTTCTCTGTGTCTCTATCTGTATGTCTGCCTCTCTGACTGTCTCTATCTCTGGGTTTCTGTGCGTAGGGTAGGTGTCAGTGTGCATGTGCTCTAAGCTGAGACTTTGACTACATGAGAAGCACCTTCCCTTTTGTCATAATAATTATGTGTGTGTGTGTTGTGTGTGTGTGTGTGTGTGTGTGTGTGTGTACTCAGCTTTGTGTTATCATATGTATCATATAGGAGTCTTCATGGAGTATGATTAGATTCTCACTCATGAGTTCCAGGTTTTCCAATAGGTTATCTGTCTTAATGGATGTACCCTTCATCCACAGAGGGCTGTAGATGTTATAAACTCCAAATGTAGCTGAGATGCTACATTTGACAGAAACAACTTGGGAAAGAAAGACGTATTAGGATCAAGACTAATAGGCCATACTCCACTATGACAAGGATGCAATAGTGACTAGAGCTCACTCTGTAGGAGATTTCCCATCATATCTGACAAGGAGGTAGAGTTCTCAGGATAGAATTAGAGATTACCTAAAACCCTCAAATCCATCCCATGTTTCTCAGTTTGCCATACAGTTCCCCTGTCTACAAGGTTCCCTTGTCCACCAAGAGAGCTGAGACCAAGCAATTGGGCACAAAAGCTCATAGAGGACATTCCATGTCTAAACAATTGGTGTGTGTTGTTCTCGAGGATGGTTTTGTTAGAAAGACCAGTCCTTGAACAAAACATCTCACCTTGTTAATTCATTTCAAAGGATGCTTACTCACTAAAAGTAGAATTGTTTTGCATTACAAATAAATAAAGTGAGTGAACAAGATTACATGGAACAATTGCTTTTGTGCGTTCTTTTGAATCAGGAGTATGTCTGGACTTAGTGATCGAGCATGCACCAATTTTCAACTTCAGGATATTTCTTGAGTTTAGTATTCTTAAATCATTACATGAAAAAGTGGCATTAATAATGAGACTAACCTTTACCCAATAATTTTCAGAGTTTTTTTTTCCCCTGAAAGCAATTATTACATAATACTCCTGCAAGATAGCAGGACTTCTGTGATTTTCATGCCTTTGAAATATTTACCTTTTACATTTTACTCCTACACCATTTTTATAATAACATATCAATGACAGAATGCTATTAAATATGTTTCTTTCATGTTTGAAATTATAATAAAGGATTAATCCTCGTAATATTAGTAGAATTTTTTTTTTTAAAAAAGACGAAGTGGTATTCAGGGAAAAGTTCAGTGTATGACTCAGGTATTTCTTCTAATGAAAAGTCTGTTTTCAACTTTCTTCCTCAGTCCTATCTCCCATCATCATTGCAAATCAGAGGAATTTATTAGTTAGGTACAGCTTTATTGAAGTGACAAAATGTCCATTATAAGCAACTTGAAAAGAAAAAAAAATGTTTGGGTTCTCGGTTCAGAAGTCATGACGTATCCTAGTGGGGCATTTATGGTGGCAGGGGCTGGAGACTCCTGATGCACGGTGTCACCAGACAGGAAAGAAAGAGGATTTCTGTTGCTCACTTTCTTTTCTTCTCCTCAGTCCGGTATACAATCCAAGGAAGAATGCTGTCCATATTTAAGGTGGACCTCCCCTTTTGTTTTAACCATTTTATAACCACTATCATAGAAACCTCCAGAAATGTTTTTCTATGTTGATTCTAGTCAAATTGACAATTAACCACCACAATAACTATATCTGGCTAGATATTTGAATATTTGGTAACAGAATAAAGACTTGTCCATTGACCTATATAACTAACTCTCCTGAAAGGTAAATCTGAAGGACATTCATTGTTATGTTCATGGTTTAAATCCCCAGCAAGGCCCAGACTCAGCTTCTGCTGCTCTTCTCAATGGACAATCATGGGACTGCTGTCAGCTAAGAGTTTCCCTAGCCTGGCCTCCATTCTTACTCTATATACCTCCATTACTTGTTTCTCCCCACATGACTCATCTGAATGATATCTTCAGTCCGATCCTTAGAGTACTTACCTAGTGGCCCTAGAAGTCCAAGACTAGATGGGTAGAAGTCTCTAGTTCTTCATAAGTCAGATCCAGAATTGGACTGATGCAGATTTAGTTTCTTTTAATTAAAGAGTTTTAATTAAAATGAGGCAGTGACAAACTTGCATCGAAGGAACGGGATTATATTAGGTCATAAATAATAAAGGATAGATCATTTTATGCCAATAGTCAAGCAATCTACTACACTTTTACAGCAATTATTACCTATTTACCTTAATATCCATAGTTTCTATCATAAGTTTATACTATTGATAACATAGACAGCATGCCACTAAAAGCAAACATTAGAACTCGTTTTGAACACTTATGTTATGGAATTCCACTTTATGACTAGTGCTAGGTAGATATATATGAAAAAGTACATAAATTGAGCAAAAATTAATTATACTAATTATTTTACAAATGAGTGCAGTTAGGAAAGTTTCTAGAGTAGATGACCAAGAAACTGCTCTTTTTATTGAGTTAGGATCAATAAATATTACATGTATTATATTGGTAATATTCTATTAGGTGTCCACCGCACAATGTACTGAGAAAAAAGGATTTTATAGATAAGTATGTCATACAGAAAAAGAAGGCAAATACACTTACCTTGGAACTAAATGATGTATAGATGGCCTCTCTAAGTCTCTCTACAATCCTTGACTACTTTCTGCCAGAGAAACTGAATCATTCTGATGATCTTTGTCAATTTTCAGTGTTTCTGAAAGTGTAAACGTTTTCTCCACACTTCAGTAACTCCCTATGAACTATCTTGTTTCTTAATGTTCTTACAGAAATAATACAGTCATACATCAACTGAAGAATCTACAATAAGAAAGTATTTTAGTACACAAAATACCAAGTGCTAATATCAATGTATACAATATAATTTATCATGAAAGAACATGAAGATATGATTTAATATGACATGGGGTTGCTAGCAACTCAAAAAGAGATATAAAGAATTTATGTAGACAAAAGGGTCAATTTCCCTAGAAATACGATTAATAGCACATGAAGTAATAATGTCATACCATTTACCATCCATTAGATTGGTAGGAATTCAAGAAAACAAACCAGAAAACATTGGTGGAGGAAGGAGAGTATGGTGGGTGAAGAACTCTTGGAGGGTAGACTGGGAAAGAGGGCAAGATTTGGAATGAAAATAAATAATGCAATTTAATTAAAAAAGGGTTTGAGGGATGTGATATGAGATTCACAAAATGAAACAGTAATCCACAACATATTGGTAACACATAACAAACATAGGCTGCTTAAATGATGGGCAGTCAGCTAGGCAGCTCCAGGAACTTGGTAGTTTTTTTTTTTTTCAGTCATGTCAGAGTAGCCTGGGTGTTAGTGAAGGATATTTTCCACCGCCATGGCTGTTGATCTGTCTCTATTTGTATCTAACAGCCTTCTACTGGCACTATACATTCAAAGCAGCTTGTTAGAATCTCCATCTTGATGCTAACACAACTTGTGCTTGAAATGCACCCCATTGTGGAACCAATTTCCAAGCTATTGTTCACCTCACACATGCCAACATCGTTGGCCTAAAGCTGAGCAGAAATGAAACACAAACCAGAGCAATAGACCTTTCATTTCAAAAGTATCCAGTAATTTCTCGAATTCAATATGTATCCCAGGCTGGCCTCAAACTCATGGCACCCTTTTTGAACCTGCCTCCTGTGTGCTGTAGTTGTAGATGTGGACCACACACCTAGCTAAGACCTTTACTACTTCTACTTACTCAAGGTACTGGTTGACCTGTTTGCTGATGTTATGCAGGTGGAATAGACTTATGGAATAAAATTGCTGTCATGCATTCCACTTTTTATAAATTTTCTGTAATTACTGTTTTATGTTGACTTTCAAGGCATCCGCATGAAATGTAACATATCACTATCAAAAATGGGCAAAGAGGTCGGAGTCAATGTAAATATAGTCCTGGGTGCTATTTTTTGTTGTTATAAGCTTATAAAAACATATTTTTACTTATGAAGCAATAACATATATTAGTTTATAAAATAAATATAATAAAAAATTACACCTAAATTGTAAAGAAACTGAAGATGGAGTTGATGTACAATTGTTTTTGTTTTTTTTATTTCTTTTCAAAATTTGATAAATAAAATTTTTCATACCCCTGGTGACAGGGATGCTAGTCTCCTGTCTGGAAGTATAGACAAATATCATTTGTAGTGTCAGGGGTGCTTTCCTTCTCATGGCACGTGTCTCAAAGTGGGCCAGTCACTGGTTGGCTCTTTAGCCAAATTCAGCTCTGTGTTTTACCCCTGTACATCTTGTAGGCAGGAGATATTTTGGGTGTAGGTTTCATGGCTGGGTTGGTGTCCGGATCCCTCCAATTGGTTACTGAACACAGCTGGTTCAGGCTCCATAGCCCCTATGCCTAGTGTCTTAGTCATAGATTCCTCGGGGTTTCATTGTCCTAGGATTCTAGCTCTTCTCAGAGATGCCTTCCACCCCAATCCAATTGTCTCTTCCAGAACTCTCTCCTTTCATCCAACTGATAAAAACTATGCAGACACCCACAGCCAAATATTAGGCAGAGCTCAGGAAATCCTGTGGAAGAAGGGGAGGAAGAATTGAAGGAGCCAGAGAGGTCAAGGACACCACAAGAAAACCTACAGAATCAACTAACTTGGGTCCATAGTGGCTCATAGAGACTGAAATGACAACCAAAGAGCATACATATGACACCTAGACCCTCTGTGTATATGTAATAATTGTACAGCTAGGGTTTCACATGGGACTCCTAAAGCTGGAGCAGGGGCTGTCTCTGATCACATTGCCTGCCTTTGGATCCCTTTTCCTAACTGGGCTGCCTTGTCTAGATTCAATAGAAGATGTGCCCAGTTTTACTGCATCTTGACAACCCAAGACTGGTTGATACCCATGGGAGGCCTCCCCTTTTCTGAAAAGAGGTGGATGGGAGGGGAGGAAAGGTGAGAGGGAAGGACTGGGAGAAAAAGAGGAAGAGGAAGTTGTGGTGGGAATGGAAATAAATAAATAATTGAACCAATAAAAATATTGTCATTTTTATATCCCCCTTTACTTTATACCTTTAAATGAAAACATATTTCATTCAATTGTAAACATAAGTTGTCAACTAGTACATATCCTTTGATAGGTGGATTCTAACACTTCAAAATTGTCAATATTTTCAAACAGAGAAGAGGACCAACCACCCAACATCACATGCTTTTGGTATACTCAAAAGTTAAGAAAGGCATGAGAAAACCTTATTAATGAAGGAGGAAAGGCTTTCCTTTGTGTCTTCATGGAATGAGAATGTTGTGTCAGCTTTACATGAAGTGGTGCCTCTTTTTTTTCTTCACATAAATGGAATTTTATTATTTGTTTTTTTATTGTATATTTTTGTTTACATTTCAAATGTTATCCCCTTTCCTGGTTTCCTGTCCATAAGCCCCCTATCCCATCCCCTTCCTCCTACTTCTATGGGGGTGTTCCCCTACTCACCCACCCCTTTCTGCCTCCCTGCCCTGACATTCCCCTACACTGGGGCATCAACCCTTGGCAGGACCAAGAGCTTCTCCTCCACTAGTGGCCAACAAGCCATCCTCTGCTACATATGCAGCTGAAGCCATGGGTCTGTCCAAGGCTTTGGGCGTGGTTTTGTCACTGAAGCTCTGGTTAGTTGGTATTGTTGTTCTTATGGGGTTGCAAGTCTCTTCAGTTCCTTCAATCCTTTCTCTAACGCCTCCATTGGGTACATTATTCTCAGTTCAGTGGTTGGCTGGGAGCATCTGCCTCTGTATTTGCCATGCTCTGGCAGAGCCTCTCAGGAGACAACTATACCACTTCTTGGCATCAGCAGTATTGTCTGAGTTTTGTGGGTGTATATGGGCTGGATCTCCAGGTGGGGCAGGCTCTGAAGCTTCTTATTTAACTTTCATTAATTGGTTCTACTAAGGACTTAAAAAGAAAGAAAGAAATGATTACTAAGGAACTAGATGGGAAGAATCAAGGGTTCAAGGTCATCCTCCATTAAATAGAGAGTTCAAAGCCAAAGTTTCTCGAGAGCCCATTTTGAAATAAATAAATGACTTATTATTATTAATAAAAATGCAAATCATATATCAAACAACTTTATCAGAGACTGATCAAATTATGATCCTGCTTGGCCAATTGTTTCAGAGTCCTAGGATTCTGGGGTGGTTGTTACAGACATAGTTTTGCTTCTTAGACTTGTGTTTGGAACATATTTCTGTTGTTATATATAATCTGGACATTTCTATTTTTAAATTGAACATAGGTGATCTGGTTGATAGAAGATGTAGATAGAGGAACATAGAAGAGTGGAGGGAGGGGAAACTCTACTAGGAATGTAATGTACGAATACGAATTTAAAAATATAATTTAAAACAAAGAAAATGAATCAGTTTATACAATATATTCTGGTTGTACTTTTCTCACCCCAATCCTTCCCAGACCATTCCCACCTTCTATTTCTCTCTCTCTCTCTCTCTCTCTCTCTCTCTCTCTCTCTCTCTCTCTCTCTCTCTCTCGGTACAAACAGGCCTCTAAATGAAAACAGGAAAATAAATGAGATAATATAATCAAACCTCTACAGCTAGGCCTGAATTCTATTCATTTGATTCTTTCAACCTCATATCTGTGAAATCCACACAGCTCCATTCTCCAGCAGTGACTGACATAGTTCCTGCCCATCTGGCCCCAAGACTGCAAAACTCCAATTGTAAGACTTTCAACCTTATTCTAAGTAATACAATTCCCACAGGTAAATGCTCCAAGTCAGACTCTGTCGTTGGGTGAAACTCAAGTGGAAGTAGATAAAGATGATGATGGCTTGGATGTTCACCTACATTCTTCAAGCCCGGGATCACATATTGAAAGAGCTAGCATCTTTGGTCTTAAGGGTCCCTTAGCATCATTTAGTCTGGGATCGGTGCTGTACCACGGGCTAACCTGGTGTACTGGCTAGTCTGATGTGAACATGACACACAAGCTAGAGGATTTTAAAGACTAGAAATCTCAGTTGAGAATATAACTCCCTAAGATCTGACTGTAAGGCCTTTTCTTAGTGAATAATGGGGGAAAGCCCAGCCCACTGTGGGTGGTACCATCCCTGGGCTTGTGTTCTTGGGGTTTATAAGGGAATAGGCTGAGCAAGCCCGGGGAAGCAATCTAGTAAGCAGCATCCATCCAGCCTCTTCATCAGCTCTTGCCTCCAAGTTCCTGCCCTGTTTGAGTTCCTGTCCTAACTTTGTATGGTGATGAATAATAACAATGTGGAAATGTAAGCTGAATAAACTCTTCCCTCTCCCAACCTTCCCTCAAAGAAGGGAAAGAAAAAGCACAAAAAGCATGTACAGGGCCTGAGATAGACATTTACACACACGGAAAGTCCATGAAAACCAAATTTGAAACCATAATATGTAAATAAAAGTTCTATAAATTAAAAAATGAAAAAAATAAAGATTAAATGCTCCGACAAAGCATTGTGTGACAAGATAAACAAATAAAACCTCCAAAAATACCATTGAATTTGTTTTCTGTTGGCCATTTACTGCTAGGCATGGAGACTGCCCTTAAGGATGGTTTGTATTCCCAGTGAGACTGTTGGAGAAAATTAATTTTACCTTTGTGAATGGTAATTGAAAGTAATTTCTGGATTAGGTCTAGGAGCTTGTGTCTACTTTCTCCTCAGCACTGTTACCTCCTCTGACTTGGGCCCTGTGCAGGCCTTATGCATACTGTCGTAGTCTCTGGAAGGCCATATATGTGTCGGTCTAGGAGGTCTCTCTCTCTCTCTCTCTCTCTCTCTCTCTCTCTCTCTCTCTCTTCTCTCTCTCTTTCTCTCTCTCCTTTTTCTGCCTTTAGTAGCCCTTTAAATCCCCTCCCTATGCCTTAAAGAAACTCTATTCTATACTATAACATCCTGTGGCTGGTACCTCAGGGGGAAGGGACGCCTCAGCATGGGCCCACAAAGGCACTCCCTTTCACCCACACCATACTGCGCCTCTATGAAACATATCCCTTCTTCCTTAACTTTCGTAAAACACAACACTAGGGAGATCCTTACCTAATCCATAAGCCCATACCTCACTTTTATATACAGCCTTCCAACACTGATAAAAGCATATACAAATTAAACTCTTGATATTTTAATGAATTTTTTCGATTTTAATTCTCTCTCTCTCTCTCATGTGCATGTGCGTGTGCGTGTGTGCGTGTGTGTGTGTGTGTGTGTGCGTGTGTGTGTGTGTGTGTGTGTGTGTGTGTGTGTGTGTGTGTGTGTGTGTGTGTGTGTGTGTGTGTAAAGGAATAGGTGCATTTGAGTGCAGGTAGCCACAGAGCCCAGAAAAGGGTGTCAGATCTTCTGGAGCTGGAGTTAAAAGGGTTGTGAGTGGTTTTGCGTGGGAGCTGGGAGCTGAAGTTGAGTCCTTTGCAAGAGCAGCAAGTGTTCTTAAGCACTGGGCCATCTCTTTAGCCACTAAACTCCTGATTTCCATTTCTATTCCTTCCACAAACAGTTTTTAAATGAAGCTAAAAATGCTAATGAATAATGACTAGGAATTTCCTAGCAAAATCATTAAGCCATAGTGACACCTCAGCACATATCTCTGTTGTTAGCATTCCGCGTAAGCTCAGTTTCTGAAGCAGTGTATCTGGGTGTTGCCTGCCATGGGACGTTAGTGATGCTGCATCGCTGCAATGCCGTGAAGTCTTCAGCTGACATTCAGGGCTTCCTCCTTCCTGTCTTAAATGTGCATTTTATAAGCCTGGTTTGCCTAGTCTCCAACTCAAGCCTCATACAATGCATGTAAGATGCACATGCGACTGCACTTAAGAAAACAATGGCAGCCTGACCCACCTGTCATTCGCACTGTGTGTCCTTCTTGCAGTGCTCCTTGTCCCCTTTTTGTCTTTGTTAATATCAGCAAACCTCAAGTCTCACTCCTGGGGTAGAATATAGTTCGGTGGCAGGATCAGGATGTGTGAGGTCCATTCAATCAGTACCATTCCCTGTACTCAAATCCATTATGAGCTTCATGCTTCTTCGTTTTTATGGTGCTTAACATCCCTACTAATGCATTTATATGATATATTAATTATTATTTTATTTGACTAATATAATTACGCTTTTCATTTTAATATTTTAAAAGTATTTGGTTTTGTATTAATGCGTCTATGGTTCATGTGTAGTTTCCGAGGATTTGGTCTCAGATCTACATACTTGCATAGCAAATACTTTTATCCCCCCAGCTTTCTCCCCTGCCACTTATGTTAATATCGATTTAGTAGCCTTTATTAGCAGGTTCTCAGCACATCGCCTCAGCTGACATGAGCTCCTGTGAATCAAGGATTGAGGCCCCTAACACAGTGTTTTTCTTTGTTTGTTTGTTTGTTTGATTGGTTTTGTTTTCCTCTTAAGATAAGTTATTTAACTTCAGGGTTTTAATGTCCCTGCTTGGAAAAGAAGATAATGCTCTGGTTTCCTTTCAGGGAGACTAGAATAACGAGGATGTTTAAAGTTTATCTCTTTTTAAAGGAACCATTATGTGACTAATGATGCTGGTAGGAGAGCTCAAGAAACACTGGGAAGTGGTGGTGGGGTCTTTGCATTTGTCACAGGTAAAGACCCATCCTTCCTCCTGCACCTTTCAGGATGCATCAAAGGAGAAGCCAAGGCTTTTGTCTGTCAGATTGACTATATTTTATACATTTTTTTAGCAACTCAAAGTTCAGGGCATAAATGAGTTAATGGCCTTTCCTCTTGGCTTCAGATGCCTGAGTCATATTTTCAGCATTAAAACTTATATTAATTCTGCTGTCTTGCCACACTAAAATATTCATAGAAGACACAATGAAACAGTTCTCTCACAGAGCAGAGTACAGAAGTTGGAAAGCAGAAGGTGTCAATTTCTATTTCATATACTGTGTGCTACAGCAGGCGCCAAAAACACACGGCGAGTTGGGCAATCTTAAAAGCAAAGTTTGCCACTAAGAAGCTCTGTGTTATCTGTAACAGTTCAAAGAGCTGTCACGTGGAAAGAAAGAACAGCGAGGGCTCTCACACAAAGGCACGGAACAGACCTTAAATATTCATTACAAGTCCGCGAATTTTGTGTACTCTGCTTATGACTTTATACGTGATTTGTAGACAAGCTGTATACAGAGTTTGGTTTCCTACTGGCCAGTACTATAAGCACTTGAGGCTATTATACCTTATTTGTGTGTGTACATAGGCTTATGTATGTGTGTGTGTTTTAGCATGAAGGCCAGAAGTCCACTGTGAGCATTTTCCTCAGGCACTTTCCGTCTTCCGTTTAGAGGCACAGTCTCTCACAGAACTTTTAACATGCTGATCTGACAGGACTGGCTGCCGTGAGCCCCAGAGATCCTTTATCGGAATTACAGGCACATAGCATAGTGCCTGGCTTCTTAAGGTGGAAACTGGAGATTGAACTCAGCATGTCGTGCTCACACTGCGGGAGCTTTACTCACTGAGCCATTTCCTCCAGCCCCAAACTATTTATCTTCAGTCACTATCGATTCTTGTTTAAAAAAGAAATTACAGGGAAAACCCAAGTTTTTCACTTAGCTCCCATATATGTGAAAGCTAATACAATCCTTACCAAAAATGCTGGGTCAATTGAAATTATACTTTTTTTTTTATCAATTTTCTTTTAAATATGAAAAATAATTTTTAATGCCTTCAAGGATGGATATTGATAATTATTACTTTCACCTAGTATTACATGATAAGAAAGACCTAAGAACTTTCTTATTGAAAAGCTTTGAAAGTGAAGAAAAATGAAGGTTTTTATTATTTATTATGTTATAATAAATTTATATTTAATATAAATTGAAAATCATAGTATATTGACTAGTCTATAGAACAGTATCAAACCAGATTCTCATGTTTGGAAACTTTATTATAATGGGTTGAAGTATTTGACTTAACATAAATAGATTGCATAATTCTACCTAGATCTTGAGGGTTTAATTCATCATAATTGAAGAGTATCATTTCAGTTTACAACCCTTCTAAATCCTTCCAAATCAAAAATTCCTTTCCATTTAGATGAAAACATAATTTGTCATCTAAAGAAGGATCAATCTCAATGTGAGAGGAAAATTGAATATGAGATGTCAATCAGCTTGTGTGAACTGAGATCATCCTGGCAATCCAGAGTACGTGGTTGTGCCACACTGTACCCTTCCTATGTTCTTGACTAAACAGCTTTTAAATTTTCCAAAGTTGGTTTTACATGGGTATGTACATTCTAGAAAAATTCTATGACATTTCTATTTTAAAAGTGTAAGTTTTGCTCAGTTCTCTACTAAAAAATGTCCTGCACATCTTTCATAGCTACACTGATAATGATATTATTTAATGTTTCTACATATCATTAATAACAGCATAACTAATATTAAGCATCATGAGGTAAATCTTACGAATGCTGCCATTCTGTGTTGTCTGAAATCTGTAACTTAGTTTTACTTATGCCAGTGCTAATAATGTATGGAAGAGTTTGGGCCGAAATGTAATTGAACCTTAGGCTGTGGTCTATACTGGGCAAGCACTCTACCACTGAACTGTGTTCACAGTCCTTAACTGGTTTGACAGTAGTGTTAAGAAAACAGCTGTTTTTTAAAGAAAACATTGGAGGCCAAATGGCTCAAAGAACAAGGCAATAGACTAATTGTAGAAACTGTCTTAGTCAACCTTCTAGCGCTGTGAAGAGACACCAAAAACCACAGCAACTCCTTCTAAACCACAGCTTTCTGTGTGAGATTTTTTTTTCTTTTCTTATTTTCGGAGCTGGGGACCGAACGCAGGGCCTTGCGCTTGCTAGGCAAGCGCTCTACCACTGAGCTAAATCCCCAACCCAGACCACAGCTTTCTGAAGTAAAGCACTTAACTGGGGTCTTGTTTCTGGTCTCAGAGGTTTAGTTCATATCAGCAAGGCAGAAAGCCTGGGGCACACAGGTAGACATGGTGCTGGAGAAGGAATTGAGTGTTCTCCACCGGGATATACACTCAGGATTGAGAGAGTATGACATGGTCCCCATTTGACCTTCTGAAACCTCAAAGCCCAACCTCTGTGAGGCACACTTTTTCTAACAAGCAACACCTATACTATAGAACAAGACCATACCTCACAATAGCACCACTCTCTGGTGACTTAAGCATTCACCTTCATGAGCCTATGTGGAGAGTATTATTCAACATTACCCTGTGATCAAGGATTTTTTTTTAATTTTTATATTTTAAGTCAATCTACATTGCTCTGAGGATCACACTTGGGAAGGACACAGTTAGGGACATCAACACTTTGGTTAGGGATTGTGAGAGACATTCTTCACATACTTAGCAAGTCACAGTATAGTATTTGCATGAAAGGATCATTCTAAATGGTGGAATGGGGTGGAATCTCTCTAGGTATCCTGTCAAACCTACCTCGGCTTTGATATAAGATTGTAAGAAAGTACTTTTTGAATTGAAATATAGTATGTCATCATAAACCTTTTACTACTTCTATTTCTTGAGACCTTCAGAGACATTTGTAACTTTTCTAAGTGAAAGTCATTCAGTTATTGGAAGAATCATAATTATTTATATTTTATAACAGAAAATTTATTGTAACTATAAATCAAGTTCTGTGATCTTGCACTTTATGTGGTACTTCTCCTTATTAATAAAGTATTTCTATATTTCATTATTATTCCTTATTTTAAGACTATAAGTAATATGAGAAATATGATCTATAAAATATATGAATATTTTGTTATAATCTCTGTTACCTGAGGTATTGCTTTCTATTAGCTTAGTTTGGGACACATCAAAATTTGCTCTAAGGTGATCAGTATCTACTAAAATTTCCAAAGATCTTTTATTTATGTTTTTGAAACCTATATTGAAACTAAATTATCAGTCCAAATTTAACTCCTCTGTCATAAGTAAATGTTAGACTTGTCAGACTAGCATACAAATTTGAGAAACCATGGTTATTGCAGGAGCAGGAGAGAAATGGCATTTGAATTGCTGAGTACCTGTTTTCTTTGTACAAAAGTTACAATATAGGCAGATATGGCATCAAAACAAAGCTAAGAAAGCTTGAAACTGAAAACGGAATTTTGTAGTTCACTAAACTATCTACCATTCTATTGATAAGTTTATCTTGCATGTGAGAAAATGGGGACAGAAAGAATATAAAAAGAGTAACTATGATCATGGCAACAATAAATGAGAGGCCTGAAAACTGAACAACTGTCTACTTCCGGTCTGTGAACTGACTGAGGCATATTTCATTCCCTCCATTTTCTCTATATGTATAAAAATATTAAAGTTTATGAGCCAATTTGCATTATTTTGGAGTAGTCTCCATTCCATGGGATAGCATAAAATACCAAATAATTCAGATTCATGAATTTCCTACCACATAACACTCGGATTAAGATTCCATTGATAGGAATTGACAAAAATTAGCCACTCTTATAACCATGAACATCTGTGTTTATTTACATCACTTCAATTTTGATTTGGAAACATAAGCGAAGCTTATATGTTTTTCAATTTTAATTTGATTGCTAAGCTTGATGCTGTATAAAAGCTGCGATGCCTAGAAAGTTTTGCCAAAATTTTATACAATGCCAAAAGAGTTTAAGAAACATGTTTTATTTACCCATGCTAAAAATGCTTCCATCCTGTGGAATTCTTAATGGGAAGTCTCAACTTCAAAGGGGTAGAATTTTATCAAAAATTTGGACTAGTGACAACCAAAGAGCCTGGTCTTGAGGCATTCTGCAGAACTGCTTATCACACTGCTAAGAGAAAGAATCCGAACACATTGGGAAGCACTTGGTAAAGCCATATGTCCTGAAAATGTCACAGTGGTGCAGGAGGAAGTAAATTGAATGTGTTCCTCCATAATATGACACATAGTTTAGAACCACTAACCTTCCATTTTAATATTTTGAAGCGGACCACAGAGAACCTGGCAGCTGCTGTGCCCTTCAGTACAGGAGATAAATTTGCTGCTGTCCTTCGGTTGAACCAGCTCTTATGGGCACACATCAAACACGAATCAAGAATTTCTATTCTGTAAGCCCCCTTTAAAGCTGTTAAGGCCTTTGGTATCTTCAGATGGTGAACATTTCCTGTGCCAACCCAGACTTCAACTGGAAAGAATATCTTGTTACTCTGCATAGATGAGACACCTGCAGTTTTTGGCAATGCATCTGCATTTGCAATTTTAGGGAACAAAGAGGTTCAGCAGGCATCATTGTGACTCACTGGTTTCTGTATCTCTGGATGTCTGCATCAGACACTATGCCAACTGTGCTCTCCGTTCTTTTCTACTACCTTGAAAGTTGTCAGTCTCACTGGAGAAAGAGGCTTGGATAATTAACTTTTTAACAGGCTTGTTTTCAAACCAAGGAATGGAACAAAATCTAAGATCTTATTTTTTTTAACTTCTCTAAATTTTTCAAAAGAGTACACCTCAAAGATTGATTATACCTTAGAACTTTCATTAAGAGAAAATGACTGCAATGATTTTGTTAGCAAAAGTTGAATTTGCTTACATATAACAGTTTGTATTTTTATCTTGAATAAAGAAATTTTGGGTTGTAAGCGATCCAAGGCAGGTATGGTTTCTTTATTTGAGATCTGCCTTCTGTCTCTACTTTGCAAGCTTAGCCCATAGATTTTTTCCTCAGTGTTACCTTATCAACCAAGATGGTTGCTACATGTAAGAGATTGGATCCTATAGGGTAAATAAAAGATAAATGAAGAGAATATTCCATGAGTTACCTGAAGCAGCTTTCATGGACATGTTTCTTCACATATTCTGAACAGGCTTTAGGTCTGTTACCATATGTACACATGAAGGAAACTGAAAAAAAACCTTCTGTTCCACATTAAATAATGGGACTAGGAAAATAGGTTCCTTAGACAAACGTGACAGGAAGGAAATGGGAGCTATGTTAAATCATTAGAAGTGTCTGCTGTAAGACCAAGAATTAACAACTAGACTGTATTTCATTGCATGGTTCAGTTGGTAAATCTCCTTGTTATAGAAACGCTAGTTAATACTTTTAATTTAATCTCTTGAAGTCTTTGTTTCCATTAGAAATAAATGATCAGCGTCATGCCATGCTTTGTTAGGGTGTCTCTGAAACCTTTTGTTATTTTCTGTAATTGCTCTCTTGATATGCTATGGTGAATTTCTGTTTCTCTTAATTCAACATTGTATTGTTGAGGTAGGTACAAACACTCAGAGATACTTGTCTCTCCATTTGGCAATTTCTTGTAATCATTGCAAGGTTCACACCCAGACTTCTTTTGGTAGAAAGAAGACAATGGTTGGTTGCTCAGTGTAGAAATGAGAGGTTGAGAACCTGCCTGTCCTGTGGAGGAGGAATAAGAAGGTGACAGAGTCCAGGATCAAACATTTTCTAAGACTTGTGTCTTAATCCTTTATTTCATAAAACTTCTCTACCAAAATATAAATTTAAGGATAAAATTACTAGGACAATCAGAGAGAATTAACCTCGTGGTAGTGTGCATGAAATTAGCATCTGAGAAAAGATCCTATTGTGATGAGTGGACACAGTATCTGAAGCTGTGTGTGTGTGTGTGTGAGGTCTTCCACCCAAGTTGCTGTTCTAAGTATTCAGGTAAGAAGGACTCCACAGTGCCTGTTTTAGGTTGGATTTTCTGGAGATGGACTTTATATGAATGCCCCTGTGAACACAATTGATTGGAAGTCTTCCTGGTAACATATAGGAGGGAAATGAAGGAGGAAGTGAGGACGTGAAGGATCCTAAGAAGAAGTCTAAACGTTCTCATGGGAACTTTTCCTGGAAGATCTTTCTGGCAAGAATGAGCCACAACTCAATGTGTTCCATTGTGTTTGAATTAATTATGGGATGTGCTTAGGAAGTAAATTGCCAGATACCATCTATTATCCCAGCTCTATATGGATGGTCCTTTAGAAAAGGACCTTTCCGCAAAGACACACACGTCCTCTGCTGGTTGTAGGATACAAAGCGAACAGTGTCAGAAGAGCATTGTGTTAGGGAAGTTACAAAATGTGACTAGAACACACAAACACTATAAAACTAAAACACTTCTGCATGCTATAATTGGACATTTTTCCTGCTACTAGTAGTTATAAGTACTTGGAAGTGTCACAAAATTATAAAAAGCTATGCCTTTGTGATAGTTGGTATAAAGATGAGGTACAAGAACAATGCGTGCTTAGTTGTAGAGAAAGATAGACTAACTTCACATACAATGATCTAAACTTCCAAGGTCTTACATGAAGCAGGTGTCCATTGCGAATAAAGCAAATCTTGAATGTGTCATAACAGAGTTATAGCACAGTGATGGCAGAGAGCAGTGCATGCATATGGACATGAACGTTTTCTATACATTGACTGTACTGAATCAAGGATACTTAGTGTGACTTAATGCAAAGGGAGATGTGTTTTAAAACATTCAATATAAATCTGTATTTAGTAATGACTGCTATCTTTTACGTTTTTATTCATTCATATTATAAATATATATACAGCACATAATGAACAAGTTCAAGGACAGAAAACTCAGTATCTGTGGCCTTGATTGATAATGGCAAGTGGTCGAGCACAAGTAGCCTACACTTAATTTCTTGTTAGAACTTGTAACTCTATTTGTGAGAGCATAGATTTACTAACTTTTACTATAGCTTTTGGTATTCTCTTGCTAATATTATTATTCCTCCCACTTATGTAGTCCCTAACACCTTGAAAAGAGGACTAGAATAGAGAGCACTCAACGTCACTTGCAACTCTCATATCCCATGGTACTGTAAGGAGCAGTGTTCAAATAACCACAGCTCTTTCAAGTCACGTTGATTTCCTCATGACATAATGAGGCACAGATGCCTTTTTTTTCAAATGAAGCCCAAATAACAGCTTGTTTAAAATGGAGAGGAAATGAGTCCAATGTTACAAAAGGAAGGTGGGTGAAGTGCACCTAATTACAATTTTCATCTTCCAGAGTGTAAACCAAAATGGAAAAAAAATATGTAGAACAAGGAGAATATATAAAAGTAAAAAGGCTCATGAGGGGCTTGAACTGTTTCTTTATGGACCAAAATGAAGCTATTTCAGCATAATGGCAATAACACTTGGAAACCGCAGTGAAGCACTACTTTAAATGTTTCCTGTGGGCTAGGTACAGCTAGGAAAATGGCTTTTTCCCAAACTTAAAGTGACTTGGGACTACAAACAAACCTGATATACAACTATTTCCAGTCAAATACAAAACAATTTTATGTGTACAAACTGGGAAACCATGAGAGAGGTGATATTGGGAATTGGTGCCTGTCTGCTCACCCTTGCCTATTGTTCCTGCTTGCATCCTGTGGAGCATTGCCCCAAACTTCAAAGGCCTTTCCTGGATGCAGACATAGCAGCAATGAAGGAGAAATGTTAGACTCATTGTTTTCTGCCTTGAATTCTGTATGACACAGCGTTGCATATGAAATAGTTCTCGACCATGAACACATGTGCTTTAATCTGAAACCACTTCAAAGAATACCTCATCTAAATGGGGGCATTTATGTAGACATTTCTCATTTTATAAAAAATGAGATTTGCCTTCTTGTTTGATATCTATATGTTTGTGTGTATACATTTGTGAGTTTCTGTGCACTGTGCACATAACGGTGCCAACAGAGGCCAGAATGGCATGTCAGACACTCTAGAACTGATTGGAGGAAAAGGTCATTGTAAGCCAGCATCTGAGTGCTAGGTACTGAACCTGGGAACAGCAGGTGCTCTGAACTGCTGACCTATCGCTGTAGCCCTCCCGAGCAGACCTTTCTCTAATAGATGCAAACAGCACTGTTACTGACTAGATATTGAATGTTATAAACCACACGCTTTGCTTTTCTCAGTTCAACTTGCTTTTCATTTTATTAATTAAAAATTTGGAAGAATTTGATGAGCCTGTTATAGCCCCTTACTTTTTGGTTATAAGATTTAATTGTATAGCTTGCCCATCCCACTCTCATGCTGGTAATTTAATTGAATCTTGTATTGCACATGCTATACAAATATCCAGTAAATGATCTACATCTTCAGTCCTAGGAGAATTTCAAAAGAGAAGAAAAGCGAAAATGATAATATTTGATACCCATTACATTGGAAAATGAGTTATTATTTAATCTTTCCATAGACAGGAAAAGTGATTCTGAAGAAAGTTTGAGAATGACTTGGCTCCTCTCATGGTTTTATTCTAATATACCTATCACACTTTGGTTCTAATTCTTCTATCCATTTTTAATGGCCACTCTATTTGCAAACCTAGAATGAAGAATTAGCATGAATCTGAGTGTTTCCCTTGCTTGTAGAATAAATTTAGATTGGCAGTTAGAGATGCTGGCAGAAGGTATAGGACTCTAAGTCAGAGGCAAGAAACAAAACCAAACTAAAGCAAACCAAACCAAACCAAACCAAACCAAACCAAACAATCCTCTACTCATAGTAAAAAGGTGAAAAGTCTTCTGGGACTTCAGTCTCCCTTCCTGCCCACTCTTCAGACAGTGATATAGAGAGAAATGCCATGTGAATGTCCTAAACATAGTATATCTGTGCCACAGCCAAGGAACCTTAATGTTAAAGATCCTGATAGCAGAGATGGAGCCATCCAGGACAGACACTCTAGAGGAAGGTAGTATTATCTTTCTTATTTGAGAGGAGTACAATCTTTGAGTAAAACCAACAAAATGCATTCATAAGACTAAGAGATTTTGTCTAGGAATATTGATATTGGGTTTTAAAATCATAAATAGGTTATCAGATATTGTCATTTGATTTTTCTATTTATATATTTAATATAGATGACAGAAGGACAGATAAGGTAGTCATAGAAATGATGCATGGAAGATGACAGGTATAGATATATAAAAGACATGAAAGATATAAATCATAGGTGATAGATAACAGAGAATAGACAGGATACACAGTTTCCAAACCTAAAATTTCATTGTAGTATTGCTACAGTATCAATTTTACATGGGTACAAATGAAATTATTTTGCATTATTAGAAAGATATATGAGAGAAAGAAAAGATATTTTTATGTGTATTACTGTAAAAAGTCTCCTTATTTTAATGATTTGGTTCATTCTCTCTAAATTCCTCACGTGTTAGAAGGACTGCTGAAGAGTTGCTGAATTGTCTTCTTTCTCTGTGCACATTTCAGAGTTGCATGGCAGTCGATCATCTGGACTCTGGAATTTGTTCTAAGACCAATACTGTCTCTCTTGCTTCCTAGTCATGTTTCTTCTGAATGGTCCCTAACCTTTGTAAGTTGTAGAGAATTACTCTTAATGAAAATATTCATTATTTTCTTAACAAAGTTTTGGACTTTATAGACTATTTGGCATGCTTTTAAGATGCAAAACATTATCCAGTATTATTTAAAAAACTAAAAAGCTAGGAGATTCAGAGATGACCCGATGACTAAAGGTGAATCCTAGTGATGTAGACGGCCCCACCAGTTCAGGTCACAGTACCATGACAAAGCACCAAACTTTCTATAATGTCCATTGCAGGTAAACCTATATATTTCTCTGGCCTTTAAGGGTCTACAGACACTACACATAGTCAGGCAAAATATTTAAAAGCAAAAACAAAAATAAATATTCTTATAAAAGAATACAAATACAGAAAATGAAAAATACTTGAATAAGGTCGTGAGAGCATCTTTCATCAGTAAGAGCAACTGGCATTCTGGTCTGTCTACTAGATGAACTTAGTAAACACATTTAAGAGGTTTATTCTTTGTACTGCATTCCAAACTATTCTTCATTCTTAAATTGTACTTCTCGGGTTTGTTAAACATTCTGTAAAGAATATTCACACCACTGGTTAAACAGTATTACCACATGTAGATGAAACAAATTTCAGCTAACAAACATTAAATCATTTTCCAGACATAAATTTCCATAATTTTACAAATACCATTGAGATGAACATTATGTAAATGATGAAAATGTAAGGAGCTGAATTAGAAGGTTAAAGGGAGTGAACATCTTAAAAGCACCTGAAGTAGAGTGCCAAGTTGTCCTCCCATGTTGAGTAACAGTGAAGCCACCTCTCCAAAGAATGATGCCAAGTGAGGGAAGATGTGGTAATATGAGTTAAAATAGCAATCAGATGTGATTCACTGAAGATATCATGAATAATATTCAAATGCACATTCAAGTCTGGTTTGCTTTGCATTGGTCCCTAAACACCACGGGCCCAGCAGTCCCCTATATTTTGGTGATGTTATCTGATGGTCATTGAGTATTTGACTGGTCATGGTGGCATACCTCAGAGTCTAGCAAAAGCAGTTTTGTGTCTGATGTGAAGATAAAGCGCCAGGGAGTTGATTAAGAATAGAGGAAAAGGTGAATGATACCTCTGATGACAAGGATAAGGCATGTGAGAGAAACAAGGCTGTTAACAGAATATAACAGCAAGAGGGAACATTGAGGCACACTGGCTAGCTGTGATCTCATTTTACTTGAACACATAAGACTTGACATGGTTAATATTAGACACCAAACGGAAATGTCGAGTAGTACTTGAAAATGCAAACCCAGAGCTTAGGAAAGATGTTCAGAAGATGACACATACAATCAAGACTTTACGATATGTTAATTTGTGAAAACATGCAAAGAAGCCCTGGAAACAAACATAAAATTTCTCACATGTGTGTCTTTGCAAGTGTACTTACAAATAACCACACATCTGTGATAGGATTACATGATAATGCTTCCTTTCATCATAGTTTATAATTCCTCTGTTTATGAAAATTGTGAGACACTCTGGCAGGGTTTTCTCCAGTGTACTGTAGGGAAATGAGAGCACATGGTGTGCAGGCATGTTTACAGTCTGTCAGAAGAAGGAGATTCCAGCTGTGGGGTGTTACAATGCTGTGCATGGTAGGCTTTCTGCCTGTGATAGTCTTAACACTTTTTAAATTACCACTAATTAAGTTCTCTTTAATCACTAGTTATATAACTTCCAAAGAAGAGTATAACATCTGGTTACTAAGATGGTTAGAAAGATTAAAGCAGAAAGTGTTCTTAAACTAAGAGCTAATGTTTACACAGTGGGTACTTGCCATTTAATAATTTAAAATAAACATTGGCTTTTAATAATCAGCATAGTTATTCTGTGGGCTAGAATTTTTAAAATAGTGGTGCTTTTCTCTGTTTGTTTGTTTCTTTCTTTCTTTCTTTTTACTTCTTTGTAGGTAAGGACAAACTATAAAATGGTAATAATAGTACTCAATTTATATATCAGTGAAAAGGCCTTTTAACTGGACAAAAAGGGGGAAATGTTGTGGTTTGCCCTGGAGTTATCTGTATTTTGATGCTAATTCCACTGCCCCAGGACAGCTTCCTAGTCACTTACTCAGGAATCAGGTGACTTCACCAGAACCTTCTCTCCACTGAATTTGTAAAATACAGGTGAGGGGCAGGTACAGGATAGAAGAAAGCCTGTCATTGGAGGAGAAGGAAGAGAAGTTTGAAGAAAGAGGAGGAGACTGAAACAGAGAGGAGAAGAGACAGGAAGGAGAGAGGGAGAGAGAGAAGCTGTGGCAGGACAATGGAGGCTGACCTTAAGATTCCACTCTGTATATTTACAGGTTGTTATAAATGGTCTCAAAGATGGATGGTACCAGGCTTTTATGTTTAAGTGGGCAATTATATCTTGCCAATTGGGTCAAAGATTATTGTGTTGTGTGTTCTTTTATGTGATGTTTTGAGTGTAGAAAAGTGTGTGGTGGCTGGAGACACTGGGCTGCTAAGGAGTTGGGATGTGTTTCTGCCAAGGTATCTAGCAGATGTCTTGGGGTACTGTGGTGCGGACCAAGTGGGGTAAAAGACAACTCAACTTTTTTTTTATTTTTTATATTTTTACAACAACAGAAATGTAAAAACAACTTTTATAAGGGCACATAAAAGATAATTATATTTATATTTAAGGAAAGAAAGATGAAAAATTATTTCTGGGAAAGAATTCTCACTCATTCTGTGATAGTGATTGCAATAATTTAATGGGAAAAGTCCAAAGAAGTAAGGCTTCCCACAAAGAATTCCATCGGATAATAATGGCAAGATGCTGTGATAAATATATTGAAATCTGCAAGGTGTTAAAAAGTAAACGAGCAGGAAAGTAATGGTGCACACTATTGGCAGGAGGCAGGAGGCAGGAGGCAGGAGGCAGGAGGCAGGAGGCAGGAGGCAGGAGGCAGGAGGCAGGAGGCAGGGGGCAGGAGGCAGGAGGCAGGAGGCAGGAGGCAGGAGGCAGGAGGCAGGAGGCAGGAGGCAGACACAGAGAGACAGGCTGATCTCTGAGTTAGAAGCTAGCCTGGTCTACACAGTGAGTTCTAGGACAGCCAGAGATACACAGAGAAACCAGGTCTTGAAATACCAAAAACCGAGAGAGAGAGAGAGAGACAGAGAGAGAGAGAGAGACAGAGAGAGAGAGAGAGAGAGAGAGAGAGAGAGAGAGAGAGAGAGAGAGAACCAAAACAAACCAAAACAAAAATGGAAGACAAAGCCACTAAGGTTTAATTCTAAGGTTTATGATTGAGTAGGATTAAACTGATGTTAAAAACAAAATGGCTCTTTGATGGACTTACAAACATGATATATAAATCAAGAGGAAATGGAGTCATAATGAACTAGAAAAAGCACACGTTATCAGCATACTGTGTCATTCTCAGAAAGAATATTAAGGGCAAGCACACTGTTAGGACAGTCTATCCAGGAAAGAGTGAATTAAGCTATGAAACAAAGTTATGCTCATTAACACTCTGGCTTCCTTTAGCTAATTTATGTTTATAGCTGGGGTTTTCAACCTCTGGGTCACAACCCTTTTGGCAAATCTCTTTCTCCAAAAAAGTCACAAAAAAATTTGCAAAATTGCAATTATGAAGTAGCAGCAAAAATAATTTTATCATAAAAACAACATGAAGAACTGTATTGAATTGTATTAGAAGGAACTGGGAAATCAAATGATTTAGATAGATTGATTACAGTTTTACTTCTAAATTTGATTTCTCCCCAAATTTGCCATTTATCATTTAAATCTCTCTGCTCTTGGTCCCTTCTTGTCTTTGTTGACTGTCTTATATATTAAGTTCTTGCATTTTAATTTTACAGTGTTGCTGTGATGTGCTTCAATTTAGGTAATTAACAGTTCTTGATTACAAATTTTTTGAGATTTAATGTTGAATTCAATAGGATTGTGCTTAGTAGATTCAAACTCTAAATGGGGAGGGGGACAGGTGTCCAAGGGCTGGCAAGGTGGGTCAGAATTAAGAACACTTGCTGTTCTGCTAGAGGACCTGAGTCAAATTCCTAACACTCATGTATGACAGCTCAAAGTTTTCTACAATTCCAGCTTTAAAAATCTAATGCCCTATTCTGGCTTCTGCAGGCACCTCCAGTCATGTGTGCATGCCCTTACACACAGGCATGTGAACACACACACACAAACACATGCACTAACACACTAACACACACACAGAGACTCATAAACATACATACATATGAAAAATTATGGTTTTTCAAATGATGAAAAAATATATGAATAGACTTGTTTTTAAAATTTTTCTATTATAAAATCAAAGCTGAAAATATTTTATTTCCAGGTAAGAAAGGAAGGTGACTGACTGTAAATGGAAAAATCAAAGAACTATATACTTAAAATCTAATTTTGTGAACATGATGTCACAGTCCTTCTCTTTTCAGATTTTTTGGGAGGTTGTATAGTTTATTTTGTATTATTGTAATGTGCAGAGCCAAAATACATTAATCATAATGGACTTTTAGAGAACTTTGGACATTCTAGATAGTGTTGTGGAGAAAAACATAGTTACATAGGAGCATAAAATTATAAATACAGAAACTGAACTTCTGAAAGAAAGAAAAATGACAAAATACAATTAATATATAATTCACTTGTATTTTAAACTCCCAAATACTTTTTAATGACAAGAACAATGTAATGTAATTGTTAAAATAGCAATATGTTACCCTTAGATTAAGGCTGAGCCTTGAGAGATGGTCATGACTTCATTTAGAAGTGTCCATGAAAGTCCGTCCAAAAGAATCAAATTAAACACCTATTATGTGAGAGAAAACACACACACACTCCCTAAAAGCCTTTTTTTGCATATCTTATACAAAGAAGTAGTCAATGTTTATTATCTGGAGTGTTTGTTTAACACCATTTGAGAGTGATTAGTATTGGAAAATGGAAATAGCACCTCTATCTGGGACATAAGGTAGATTTGCTGGCTGTCCAGAAATTATGTGTATTTTTGAGCCAAGGCCATAGCCAGATAGTGTGATGAACTCAGGTTCTTCTCCTGTCATATAAATGTAGTTCTCTTGCCCTGTGATATCAAGTGGGGCATATTGCAAGTCCAAGGACCAGTACTGGAAAACAGTCATACTCACCCACTGTGAATGACAAAGTCCTTTTGCTACAGGCTGTCGTCTGACTATGTACTGTGGCAGTCTGGTTTGTTGGCTAAATGCTATGGTATTTACAGATGTTGGTACTATGTCTCAGAACCTTGTTACATGTATAAAGTAAATTACATTGTAACCTTACACTCACAAGTCACTTATCCATACTGAGATGGGGATTTTGTTTGTTTAAAACAATATGACAGTAAAGAAACTCTGGAACAGAACACATATTACATGACCACATACCCTTTTCATCTCTGTAGGACTATATGCTTCTTTATCATGTACTCAAAATACTTCTATCTATGCCATGCCATGCTGCATTAAACAATGAACAAAACAGAAATTAAACTACATTAATCCTAAGTTAACTAATACTTACATTCTTCTAAGCAAATATTAATTTTAATTTAAAGTTGTGCAAATTTAGAAAGTTAAGTGAGCCTCTGTTTATGTTGTTTGCTTTTTGCTTAAGTTGCTGGTTTGATGCTCAGAGTTTAGTAATAATACCTGATCTATATTTCCTATATGGCAATATTAAATTTCGATGGTAATGTTGTTAATTTGGATACAGTCTATTTACACCCTTTCTATTGCCTCTGTAAATACTTAGAAAACAATTGTGTTTATTCTCATTTTCTTGGTTAAAATCAGTATTTCTTGAGGGAAATGTTATGCTTCGTTTCACTGATAAAGCATCAAACCTCCAGTTGCTCTCCCGTCTCACTCCAGATAACGCCATGGCAACTGCTTCTGGGTTGTGAGAAGGGAGTACCATGAACAATAGGGTGTAAACATTGCTGCATTTGACTGTTTTGGCATTTAATATGTATTGATTCTTGTGAGCTTATTTTCATTTTCACATGCTCACCTTCGAAGCTTCCTCTTTCAACTACAGAAAGGTTGCCACCTGCTTCGGAACAATCATTCTTGAGATATTTGAGTGATAACAGTAGATTTTTTTCAAATAAAATATTTAAAGTTAAAAAGAAAAGGATGAAGAAGATAAGAAACGATCAGAGAGATCTCGGGGCGTAATTCCAAGTGCCTAACATCGATTCCCTGGAGTTTAAACTTTCCTTTCCTGGCATGATTCACCTTAAGCAGGTTGTAAATCTTCACTTGTTTCACATGTACAGAGTTAGATTGAAGAATAGCGGAGTGTTATTCTGCGATCATGTCCCAGAATAAGCAATGAAAAGACAAACAAGAAAGTCTGTATAAACACGGCCATCCTCTTAACTGGAAAGCTTAAGAGAAAACCATTGACTGCTATTTGTAATAGCATTCTGCAGTATGTCTCCTGTCTTAGGAATCACATCCATAGCAACATTTTAAAGTAAGACATCATGGAGAGTAGATGTCTTGTCTCCTAAATCCGAAGAAAGCATTTAGCTGATATAAGATACATTTTCTCAAATGAATACTGTTACTAATTTTAAGCGCAACAGATTACATCGTATTCTGTGAAAATTAGAAAGTGTAAAGCTTTCAAAACCCTCTTCATCTTGGCTATTTAAGCTAACATTTATCAAAGCTCAGTCTACTTCAGCATCACCAAGAATGCTGTATAAGAAAGCAGGCTGCTGTTTCCCACCTGCAGAGTTCTCATCTGTATATCTAAGGTATTTATTTACTATTGTCCACACCGTAAAATCATCACTGACAGTGAACTGGTAGGTGATGTTTATGTTACCTGTTTTACACCATGCTTTGAGAATTTCAGCTCTGAATTACTAGAAATTTTTGAAAAATTAATTGCAACAATAATTATAAATGTTCTCAGCAAATGGTCTTTGTTATAAAACATACAGAATCAAGCCTCTGTAATTACTGTCTATGTCCACAAAACAAAGAATTTCTATACCCTCCATGTGTCCAGAGAATTATGGTGACTGCTGTGGTAGAGAAATTAATGAAGTAGACATAATTCTATCAGCAGAGAACTTCTGGGCTACAGGGTGAGATAAACATGCATAACAATTATTTCTAAAAGAAAAACTGTGTCCTAAAAATAAATGTAGCTATCCCGCGACAGCAGTGTAAGGAAGGAGTTTCAGAGAAATCAGCAGAATGTGGTACTTCCACTGATTTACTGAGGTTTCACAGCTCCAAGACTAAGTGCTTTTGCAGCATATATATATATATATATATATATATATATATATATATATATATATATATATTTTTCATGTACATATACAAATGCTCCCATAAAACTTGTGAAAAATACCCAGGAAAATTTGCTGTATAGTGAGTCTTAGAATCATGTGACCTGCTTACTTATAGAATATCATGATTCTACCAATGTATGCTGCTACTAAAATTGTATTATAATTACATTTGAGATCTTAAACCAAATTTCTTGCCTGAGATCTGATAGGATGTCACACTGTCAGTAATTACAGGTATCAGCAGATATGTTGTTTTAAAATACATCATAGTTTTTTTTATTAGATATATTTCTTTACTTAAAATTCAAATGTTATTCCATTTCCCAGTTTCCTGTTCATAAGCCCCCATCCCCTATCCCTCCCAAATACAGTTATTCCCCCCATCCATCCCCCTTACTGCCCACCATATTCCCCGGCACTAGGGGGCAAACCTTGGCAGGACCATGGGAGGGCTTCCCCTTCCACTGGTGCCCCAACAAGGCTATTCTCTGCTACATATGCAGTTGGAGCCCTGGGTCAGTCTATGTATAGTCTCCCTGGAAGTTCTGGTTGGTTGGCATTGCTGTTCTTATGTGATAGCAAGCTTCTTCAACTTTTTCAATACTTCCTCTAATTCCCCCCAGGGATTTCCTGTTCTCAGTTCAGTGGTTTGCTGCTAGCATTGACCTCTGTATTGGACATGCTCTGGTTGTGTGTCTCAGGAGAGATCTACATCCGGTCCTTTTCCGCATGCATTTTTTAGCTTCATCAATCTTATCTAACTTTGGTGGCTGTATATATATGGGCCACATGTGGAGCAGGCTCTGAATGGCCATTCCTTCAGTCACTGCTCTAAACTTTGCTTCCATATCCCCTCCTACAGATATTTTTTTCTTCTTTTAAGAAGGAGTGGGAGCATTCACATTTTGGTCATCCTTCTTCTTGAGCTTCCTGTGGTGTGTGGATTGGATCTTGAGTAATTCCAGCTTTTGGGCTAATATCCACTTATCAATGAGTGCATACCAAGTGCATTTTTCTGTGATTGTGTTACCTCACTCAGGATGATATTTTCTAGTTCATTCCATTTGCCTATGAATTTCATGAAGTCTTTGTTTTTTATAGCTGAGTAGTACTCCATTGTGTAGATGTACCATATTTTTTGAATCCATTCCTCTGTTAAAGGAATCTGGGTTCTTTCCAGATTCTGGCTATTGTAAATAAGGCTGCTATGAACATACTGGAGCATTTGTCTTTGTTGTATGTTAGAGCATCTTTTGGGTATATGCCCAGGAGAGGTATAGCTGGGTCCTCAGGTAGTGGAATATCTAATTTTCTGAGGAGCCTCCAGACTGATTTCCAGAATGGTGTACCAGTTTGCAATCCCACTAACAATGGAAGAGTGTTCCTCTTTCTCCACATCCTAGCCAGCATCTGCTGTCACCTGATTTTTTTATCTTAGCCGTTCTGACAGGTGTGAGGTAGAATCTCTGGGTTGTTTTGATTTGCATTTCCCTGATGACTAAGGATGTTGAACATTTCTTTAGCTGCTTTTTGGTCATTCCATAATCCTCAGCTGAGAATGTTTTGTTTAGCTCTGTACCCCATTTTTTAAAGACTAAACAAGAAAGAGATCTTCAGACCAATTTCCCTTATGAATATTGACACAAAAATAATCAATAAAATTCTTGCAAACTGAATCCAAGAATGCATCAAAATGATCATCCATCATGATCAAGTAGGCTTCATCCCAGGGATGCAGGGATAGTTTAATATATGAAAATCCATCAATGTAATCCACTATATAAACAAACTCAAAGATAAGAACCACATGATCATTTCCTTAGATTCTGAGAAAGCATTTGACAAAATTCAACATCCCTTCATGATAAAAGTTCTCGAAAGATCAGGAATTCAAGGCCTATATTTAAACACAAAAAATATAAAAATTGTAAAAGCAATATACAGCAAACCAGTAGCTAATATCAAACTAAATGGAGAGAAACTTGAAGCAATCCCACTAAAATCAGGGACTACACAAGGCTGCCCACTCTCTCCCTACTTATTCAATATAGTAATCCTGGAAATCCTAGCCAGAGCAATCAGACAGCAAAAGGAAGTCAAAGGGATACAAATTGGAAGGGAAGAAATCAAAAAATATCACTATTTGCAGATGATATGATAGTGTACTTAAGTGACCCCAAAAACTCCACCAGAGAACTACTTAACTTGATAAACAACTTCTGCAAAGTGTTAGGGTATAAAATTAACTCAAACAAACCAGCAGCCTCCCTCTACTCAAAGGATAAAGAGCCTGAGAAAGAAATTAAGGAAATAACACCCTTTAAAATAGTCCCAAATAATATAAAATATCTTGGTGTGACTTTAACCAAGCAAGTGAAAGATCTGTATGACAAGAACTTCTAGTCTCTGAAGAAAGAAATTGAGGAAGATCTCAGAAGATGGAAGGATCTTCCATGCTCATGGATTGGCAGGATTAATATGGTAAAGATAGCCATTTTACCAAAAGCAATCTACAGATTCAATGTAATCCCCATCAAAATTCCTACTCATTTTTTTTATAGAAATAGAAAGAGGAATTTGCAAATTCATTTGGAATACCAAAAAACCCAGGATAGCAAAAACAATACTCAACAATAAGAGAACTTCTGGGGGAATCAACATCCCTGACTTCAAGGAGTATTACAGAGCAATAGTCATAAAAACTGTATGTTATTGGTACGGAGACAGGCAGATAAATCAGTGGAACAGAATTGATGATCCAGAAATGAACCCAAACACCTATGATCATTTGATCTTTGACAAAGGAGGTAAAACTATCCAATGGAAAAAAGATAGCATTTTCAGCAAACGGTGCTAGTTCAACTGGAGGTCAGCATGTAGAAGAATGCAAATCGATCCATTCTTATCACCCTGTACAAAGTTTAAGTCCAAGTAGTTCAAGGACCTCCACATCAAACCAGATACACTCAAACTAATAGAAGAAAAGTGGGGAAGAGTCTTGAACACAGGGGCACTACGGAAATTTTTCTGAACAAAACACCAATGACTTATGCTCTAAGATCAAGAATTGACAAATGGGACCTCATAAAACTGCAAAGTTTCTGTAAGGCAAAAGATACTCTCATTAAGACAAAATGGCAACAGATTGGGAAAAGATCTTTACCAGTCCTACATCTGCTAGAGGGCTAATATCCAAAATATACAATGAACTCAAGAAGTTAGACTCCAGGATAAACTATAGTTTTATCTTGTAAATTTATTTTAGATAAAATCATTAGTCACAAAGATATAGGTTTTTAATATTTAGTTTAGAGAGCGGTCACTGTTTCTTCCTCAACTTATTTTCTAAAATGCAAACAAAGTGCAAGATAAATAAATCTTATTCCTTCCATTTAAAGACATAAGAAAAGTTTGCTTGTATTGAACAAAACAATATATATCTAGAGTATTAAAAAGAAAGCTTAAAAACACTACCATTTTCATAGTTAATACAAAAACAAAGTCACACTGATATTTAGGTTATGTGGATTTTCTGTGAAATTTTGTGTTATCCATCAATACATACTTCATTCCAGAAGATGAATCAAAACACCAAAATGCAAAAGTAGCTTTACATTTCCCAAATCTATAATAGTATATTTTAAATAAAATAGTATATTTTAAATGTACATTACTTCATAGGTGAGCATTATTTCATCCAAAGTAAACATATATATTCCTAGCCTGCCCCACATGGCTGATTCTAACCAGTGTCATAAAATAGATCAGAAGTACTTAAGTACTAAGCCAGGTAAAAATTTACCTTCTCAAGAGCTTCCAAGTAAAATATATTTGCTTTTCTTAAAATAGATGCCAAGAATTCTTTAAATGGTCATTTAATAGATTTTAAAATCTGTAGTCCACTGGTGTTGGACCACACTGGAGAGCTGGCACATTCTTGCTTCTATTTCTTTATGTGGAGTGTAAATGTTGCAGAGTAACAATGTTTTGAGCTGAGGATTAAGTCAAGCTGTCATGAATAATAGATGGAAACTCATACTTCAGACTCTCCCCTCTTCACAATCCTTTCTGATAATCCAACTTCTAATGAGTAGGCATCATTGGTATGTGAACTGGAAAGTGTGAGATGCTTTTCACAGCTGAAATTACATGAGCCCTGTGTCTGATTTGGTAATAGCACGTATAAAGGGTTTTTGTGTGTGTTTACTAAGAACCTCTGCACTCTTCATCTAATTTTGTTGCATAGTTTCTGAGTGCTACAAGGCAAATGCAATCTCAAGTCATTTTCTTTACTTAACTTTATTGGATGCCAAGATCAATACATGTTGCCTCTTGATACAAGAAGTACCACACCGTGGGTCAAGTTCTGTACCATGCTTATGGCTTTTAGTACTGTTTTGTGAAATATGGCCCAACACTGTATTAACAAATATTGCCTCATTCTGAGCCATTTCCATTAATACAAACTTTCAAATGTTATTAAACTACTAGCTTGATATGCATAGATGTGTGTGTATTTTTGCCCCATGCCTCTTTCGCACTCCATGCATTTTAGTAATTGATATTTATTACTTAGTTAAAAATACACAATAAATTAAACTTTAAGTATTTACTTCATGTCAGTTTTATGTTTTCCTGTTATCATATTCTATTATCCCTTCATTTTACATTGTTTTATTTATCATCAGTTATGTGAATTATTGATGGCATCATAATTTGTCAGGATAAATAATGTTTCATAATCTCCCCTCATGGCAATTATTATTAGCATGATAGTTTGATGAATGTGCCACTTGTACATTTCACAATCAGTTATAGAGACTTAGAACAGGCTTGGATGCTTAGACAAGAGCAGGAACTACAGCTCCCTTGTGGCCAACAAATGGACTTCGAAATGAAACATGACTTCCGGAGTTTTGAAGTGTGGGAGGACAATGGCTGGGTGCTTATTCTGTTCTGGTGCTGTCTTGCTCTCTTTCTAAGAACAAGCCTTACACAGCAGCCTTGCAGCCCATGACCTTCACTTTATTCCTTTCTCCTGAGAAGTAATGAATTCCCATTGTTTCCAGTCCCATCCTTTTAGGCTTTCTGGATGTTGCCCATTTTCCAACTGAGAATCCTGCCAATGAACCATATTTTACTAAATTCTGAATATATCATCTCCTTCCCACTGGCATCTTAACTGCTGCACACTTCCTTCTTCTCCAAAGTCCTGCCCATCTCATTGGTGCCTTTGTGTCAAACAATAAAAATATTTGTTCATCTAGCTCTACGTAGGATGTAGGATTAAGTTAGTAAACAAGTTAACTATTTTCCTCCATCAATGTTATTTCCTCCATTTATTTCCCCATCTATTCTGTGTTTCCTATGGCAGACTAAATAATAAAACCATACTGTACTTATTATAATGGAAGAATAGAAAAATTAAAATTAAAGAATCAAAAATGGAGTAGAAAATCAATACATGGAATGGAAGGGGCACTGCTTCTCATGCCACGTGTGTTTACAATGCACACACTTTTGCCAACACAATTGCAAATTATGAAAATGGGGAGATTGCTAAGCAGTTTAAAGCCTTACTATGCTACCAGTAAGCTTAAAGACAAGAGAAAATGGATCTCCAAAACCCATGTAAGTTCTGGTGGGCCTGTCAGCCCACCTAAAATTCAGAGACTAGGAATTAGGAGACAAAGAATTCCCTGAGTAATCTCTATATACTAGCAATATCACAGGGATTTGGGTTTGACTGGGAGAGCCCAGATTAATGAATAGGCCAAGATTCAAGATTCCTGTTAGTTCTGGTCTCTTCACATTTGCATATTTATATGCACAGATACATTCAACCACAAGTGCACTTAAAAACACTTGAGCACATGCATTCATATACCACACACATATACCTGAAAAACAACGTGGCTTTATTATTAATTATACTCTTACATGATTTATCCAGACAAAATGAAAATGAAGCATTTTGATCTCAAGAAAGCAGTGGGTCTTGTGTCTGGTTTTCTGAACAAAATATTGCTTTCTTTTGTATTTGTTAATTTTCTTTCCATTGTTTCCTTATGCAATTATGTGGGTGGGAAAGCTCATGACTTCCATAGGTCTTTTCTCCATTATGGAAACTCACATGAGCACCATAAGCACTTTAGCCTGCTATCTGTTAGATAGTTTACAATTTGCAAGAATTTGAAAATAACCAGGTCTGAAAGCTTTGGATGTTTTCTGGAAAGAAGGTCTTAGAGGAAGACTGGTGAATGAAGAAGAATGAGAGAGGAATTTTGGGAAAGAGCACCTTAGAGGGAAAACCAGCATGAGGAAGATTATGGAAAGGGATCTGTAGGTAACAAGAAAAATCTCCAAAGCAGTTGGGAAACACCTGGGATTTATTACTTATCAATTTATTCCTTCATTTTCATAGTGTAGTCACATTTTAGTGTTTACTGTAATTATAATCAAGTATTGGCTTGGTTTCCATTGTTTCTAATTACATTTGCTTCCTCAGTGGCCCAAACTGTGGGATAACTGTAAAATTTCATTTATGTAACAACTTCACATTTCCAACCACAGCTCAACTCTTTGTATAAGAATAGCTCACTGAGCATCCCTCCCTAGATGCCAAATCAGCACCACAGATTAAAATGTTCCCTGGTCAACCTGTGGTCCTCACCATGTCAGCCAAACACATCACCCATTCATGGCTCAAGACCCAATTCTCAAAATTCAGCTTTATAATTCTGGATTTTTATTAAATTAATCAGGAAATCTTGTTGACAAAAAATCTCATTATATTCCATAAACTCCACTGTTAACCTTATGGGAAAAGGTACTACCTTTCACTAGTAAGTAAAATTATTGATCTTTTAGAATTCATACATGAATACATTATTAGACATTGACAAACTATTTTTCAAACTTTTCCCCTAGTATTGGAAAAAGAATCCTTCTTCAATAGCCTCATGAATAGTCTTTTAAAGGGTAATCTTTCTGGTGAGTATACAGTGCCAACTCACTGTGGTTTTAATCCATATTTTTTTCTTTTTTTTTTTTTTTTTTTAATTTTTTTTTTTTTATTATTAACTTGATCATATACATTTGCAGCCTTTCCGGTTTCGGCAAACATTTTCTTCATTTATTTTCACTCAGTTATTCACTGATATTCATTTTCAGAGTCCAGGGTCATGTCTTTGAAATCTGGTTGGTTGGCACATCACTTGTTGGGTCCTGTTCTCAGTTCACTGATGAAATTTTTTTCTGAAAAAAGCATTTTCTTCACATCCTTATGTGTTTCACATCACTTGTTGAGACTTTGTTTTTAAATAATACTCAAAAGTATAATAAAACCAGAATGTTACATTTTCATGCTGGTAGACTTTGGGTTTGTGTCATGAATGAAACACCCATTTGATATCCCACTAATTTACAGTTGAGATATAGCCTGTGCAATTCTATCTTGATCTTGTCAAGTCAGTTGTTATGGTAATTTTTATCTGTTTCTATTATAAAATACAGATACATTACTGGATAATCCAGTATCAGTCTCTACTCTCCCTTTCAAGTGCAGAATAGAAAATGTCAATATTTAATATTATCTGTGGGTAATAGTAAGTCATTAAATAAAGTAGTTTGTTATAATTAATGGAAATTATAACATTTTCTCCTTCTGAATTAAATATTATTTTGTTTCTTTTTTTTCTTTTGAGATTATAATGTAATTATATGACTTTTCCTTCCTTTTCCTCCTGCAGAATTTGTCCACACTTTTTAGTTCTTTTCTTTCAAATTCCTGCCCTTTTTCCATTAATTGTTGTTACATACATGTAAGTCTAAGTATATACATATATTCCTAAATATAACCTGCTCTGTCAGGAGTTATCTAGGAAAAACTAAAAACATACAAGTGATATTCTGGAGATGATCCATTGTTTTGCATGGCTGTGATAATACTCAATTGCAATGCTTTCAGAAATCTCAGTTTAGGTTTGATTCTTATTGATGATACACCTTTCCTGATATTACTAAATTAATATAATAATTCCTGAGCATAAGCCCACCCTACTGGGTAGATTTTCTGCAGATTAATAAAGATGTATTCTTTTGTAGCAATGCAATGTAGACAAATTGATTATTTCATAATTCTTATTAATGGATCTACAAAATTACTAAATTTATACAATTAATTTTGAGCCCTCTATAATATGAAAGCTACAATTAGGGTTCTGTAAACCTTCTTGTGTCACAAGCTAATTGCACTAGGATGGAAAGCAAGCTTGAAACAGATTTACAACCAGAGAAACCATTCTTCTTAGGTTGAATATGAAATAATTATTTTATAATGAAAATTCATAAACTGAGAATGAATAATTTATTGTAGGTATGAGAAAAAAGGATAAAATATTGACTAGATTTATTTACACAAAACTTCAATGATAATGAGTCACTGGGCAAATGATTTGACTCTTTACAAACTGTGCTAACTTAGACAAACGAATTATTGTTTTAAACTTTTGATGAACCTATGAAGCTAGTGGAAGATAATGAATGTTTAGTTAGACAACTAGTCCTAGTGAAAACACATTTACACAGCCCTGATGATACTTCTTATTCAACTTATGATTTGAATTTATGTTTGAACTTGTGAACTTTAAAAAGTAAGATGCTTACAATACCATGTGATCATATATCTTGAAAGAGTAAAAGAACTAGGGACAATGATAGTAAGAGAAGAAACAGAAGAGAAGCAGAGGAAAGCAAAGAACAGCAGGCAGCATTTTCTTACAGGACAATTTTTATTGGCTATTTTATTTATTTATATTTCAAATGTTATCCCTCTTCCTCTGCAAACCCCTAACCACCCCTTCCTCGGACCTTCTTCTATGAGGGTGTTCCCCCACACACGCACTACCACCTCACTACCTAGCATTTCCCACACTGGGGCACTGAGCCTCCACAGGACGAAGGGCCTCCCCTCCCATTGATGCCCAATAAGGCAACCATCTGCTACAAATGGAGCTGGAGCCATGGGTTCCTCCACATGTACTCTTTTGTTGGTGATTTAGTCCCTGGAAGCTCTGGGGAGACTGACTGGTTGACTTTGGTGTTCTTCCTATGGGGTGGCAAACCCCTTCAGATCCTTCAGTCCTTCCATTAACTCCTCCGTTGGGGTCCCTGTGCTTACTCTGATGGCTGGCTGTGTTTATCTGCATCTGTATTGGTCTGGCTCTGACAGAGCCTCTCAAGAGACTCCTATACCAGGCTCCTGTCAACAAGTGCTTCTTGGCATCAGCTAGAGTGTCTGGGTTTGGTGTTTGCAAATGGGATGGATACCTAGGTGGGGCAATCTCTTGATGACCTGTCCTTCAGTCTCTGCTCTACTATTTGTCCCTGAAAATCTGGGCTAAAATTTTGGAGATGGGTGGATGACCCCAACCCTCAACCTGGAGCCTTGCCTAACAACTGGGTACGGTCTCTTCAGGCTCTCTCTCCCCTTTCTTGGGTATTTCCGCTAATGCCATCCCCACTGGGTCCTGGAAGCCGCCTTGCTTCCCTGGCATCTGGGATTCTCTAGTAACTACCCTTGTTTTCCTGCACCCCATTGCTATACACCTCCATTCAATTCACTTACTCTCTGTACTTCTCCCCATCTCCTCCCACACCTGATCCTGTCCCCCTTTTCCCTCCCACTCCTTGTCCCCTCCCAGGTCCCTCCCTCCCTCTACCTCCTGTGATTATTTTGTTCCCTCTTCTAAGTAGGACTGAAGCATCGACACTTTGTTCTTTCTTCTTCCTGAAGGAAGTGAGTTGTGCCATGGGTATTCTGAACTTTTTGACTACTGTCCATTTATCCATGAGTACATACCATGTATGTTTTTTGTGACTGGGTTAGCTCACTGAGGTTGATATTTTCTAGTTCCATCCATTTGCCTGCAACAGTGATTTTTTGTTCCTGTTTTTGTTTTTTTCTTAGCAAAGGTGTTTTGTACTGACAAGGACAGGGCTTTATTCTTGTCGACTTGGGTTCATGACTTCTTTCATTCAGCAATATAATGATAGAGACTTTTACTTTCTCTGAGCAATTAAAGTTGGAGCTTTTTTCATTCAGAACGAGTGAGGTTTTGTGTGTGTGTGTGTGTGTGTGTGTGTGTGTGTGTGTGTGTGTGTGCTGGCACTTGCTTTCTTAATTGAACTTGCTTGTGGAGACTTTTGATCCAGCTACCAAATACATACATACATACATACATACATACATACATACATACATATATATATGTGTGTGTGTGTGTGTGTGTGTGTGTGTAAGTATGTGAGTTGATGAGACAGATGGTTTGGTTCAACAAAAACTATGAATGTATGTATGAATGTGCTTATATCTATACATATTAGCTTGTGTAAAAGTTTTTCTTTCTGTCAGCATGAGCTCCTTTTTCTGGTTCACTAAAAGTTAATTGCTCCAAGCCTCCCTTTTGCTTGTCCAATGATAGTTGAAGTTTCCTCACATGAGAAAAAGAAACTCTAACAAAGAACTTCTTTACTAAATACACTAATTTGGTGTTAAGCACCAGATGCTTGGGGATTCTGGCTTCAGGATAACTTAGAATCAAGAAAGGTAAATGTTATTTAATAATAAGCAAACTTTATTCTCACAAAGCCAAGTTTCTTCCCTCAAAAGTCACAGATGCTGCTCTCCCCAACTGTTTTCCAGAGAGAACTGGTGCTTGGGCAGCCTCCTGGCACTGTTCAGTCTGTACATATGTTTCGGGGATGACCATTTGTTATGGATAACTAATTGGTGTTCTCTTTCTAGAGGACTATTTTTCTAATTCTCATCACTCCTTACTTAAATGTAACTCTTTGTGTAGGGTTGAAGCTTCATAGACCTGCCATAATACATAGAAATAACATTATATGACCTGAGCAGGATATATATATATATATATATATATATATATATATATATATATCCATGAATTTGAGAGAGTATGGTGAGGATGTGTATAAGATGGTTAATAGGAAAGAAGAAAAGAAAGGGAGAAATGTTTTAATTATGTAATAATCAAAGTGAAAAAATTAATTTATTATAATTTTTGAAATAAAAATGACTATTCATTAAATAAATTAATGTAGTTATCAAATTACTGTTAAATCTGCTCATTACAGTTTATGAAGGATGTCATTCTGTTACCTATTCTGTGAAAGTTAATTAAAATATTAGAATCATAACACAGTACTTTATGCACCCAAAGAGATCAATGGGAATTCATTGCTACTCTTGTTTTCATAGTTTTGTTTTAGTAACTTCATACATGAAAACCGAGATACCATAAAACAACCTTCCAAAGCAAACAAATAAACAAAATTTTAGAATTTGTGCCCTGAAGAATTATTTCATTATTCTGTATAAACCATAAGTATCTTAACTTCAAAAGTATCTTTTTGATATTTCAAAAGTGAGACTATGCTTTGTATTTTAAGTATGTTGATATGTTATGTGTGTGATATACATGTAGTTGTATGCATGTATGGGTATGACTATATAAGCATACATGTAGAGGCGCCAGGTTGTCCTTGAATGTCTTTATTTGCTTTCTACCTTACGTACGGAGGCAGCATCTTTTTCCTGGTGCCTGAACTCACTGTTGCAGGTTCCTCTAGTAGCTAGCTTGCAGTGTGGAATCTCACATTCCAAGTACTAGAATGGCAGATGGGCCACTTCACTTGTATGGTAAGACTTTATGCAGTGAGTTTGCTCCCTAGCCCAAATACTTTTCAGTTATTTTTTTAAGCTAGTATATAAATAGTCCCAATGTATTGTGCTCAGATAGGATAAAACAAATGAACAAAGACCACCACCACCACCACCAACAACAACAACAACTACAACAACAAAACACTGTGGTGGGGGTTGTTTGAATCGCCTCTGATTGGGGTTGGGGATTTAGCTCAGTGGTAGAGCGCTTGCCTAGGAAGCGCAAGGTCCTGGGTTTGGTCCCCAGCTCCGAAAAAAAGAACAAAAAAAAAAAATCGCCTCTGATTTTAAGGTTACTTTGATAAACCAAAGAGTAGCCAACAAAATTCAGGCCTTCATGATTCTTTTTTCTTTCCTAACTCATATTTTTTCTAAGCACTTCCATTTTCTCTCATCCTTTCGGTCCCTACCCGCCACCCCCACCTTTGTAATCGCACATTCACAGCAGAATTTCCTGTTACAAAACCATACTGACTCATTCATGCTGAAAATTGTGCTGCAGTTGTTATCTGTACTGCCCAGGTTATGAGCTGTAGTTTATCCCCCTAATCACCAAGTAGGGCCTGGTCTATCAATCTTAACTCCTCTGCAAAGCTGTTTCTTCATGCATCCTTGCGTATCATGCAGGCTCTAATTGCATTCAGTAACTCAGTAAACATACTATGAAGTTGCCTCGATGTAATTAAAAAGGGTGGCACTCCCATATGTCACTGGGGGCTAGGATGTTTCTTTTGTGTTGGAGAGAATGCCTCACAAGACATGTTTAAATGAAGGGAACGCCTGATCTTAAAGAACAATAAGGAAGTAAAGGGAAAACTACTTTGCATGGTCACATGGAGTCCATAACAGCATTGCTTCTTGAGCAGATGGTCGATAGATAGGATAAAATCTCTTCCCAGAAGAAATATTGCTTCTTTCTTTGTTTTCTGTTTGTTTGCTTTTTAATTTTCTTTATCCTTTACATTTGGTACGAGAGGATACCATGTAAGCTTCTAGAAGAAGGAGGCAGCCAACAGTTCTACTCTGCCCTGATGCCTGTGAGGTAGAACACTGACTAGCATGGCGCCATAAGCTGCAGGATACAGTAGTGACATGCACACTTGGTGGTCACCAACTGCTCTCCGGTTGGACTTGCTTCAGTTTTGAAGTTCAATGAAAGAGAGGAAACATATAAAACTCTTGTTTTAAATATTAAAACCCAGTAGAACTCTGATTTTTCTTCAGAACAGCAGTCTTTCCTTACTTTCTTTTTCCCTCCCTTCTTTACTGTTTCCTCCCATTTTTTTTCTAGAAGTTGCCTTTGAGCTTCACATACTCACTACCAACCTATATCCCTGGCACTCAGTTGCGTACCTTGTTTTTACTTCCAATATTTGTGACATTCTTTAAATGAGCAGCTTTTTCAAAAATAGTCATTTGTAGGCAGTGATTGAAATAACTGAGGACATACATGGTGGAAGCAGAACTCAGAAAATAAATTATCTACCCTACCCTTAAACACCAGCCTCTCCCATATTCTGATACTCCTATCTGAAATACAGAATAGGCAAGGTACCTGGGCTGTGTGTTCCAGAGAAACAGGCCCCTCAGACAATCCAGTGGGGGCAGGGTGGGGGGACGTAAAAGTGAATGATATGAACTGAATTGGAGGAAATCGTGCTAAGATTCTACTCTTTGTCACTTAACTTCTACTGTCCTTTACTTAGCTAAAAAACGAAAGCGCATTGCCAACACAGAAGGAAAACAAAGTTACCCCTCCAGGTGCTATGTATAGATTTGCAAGAAAAAAACATTTCAACTTCAGTCCTACCTAGATTATAGACTGCAAATGTCTAGCTATTTTCCTGTTCACCAGAGTTCCCTTATGCTACCAAGTGGTCAAATCTCCCTATAAAGACTTGAGGAAAATTTTATAGTATCATGTGTGATGGCAACTTGACTGAGTCTAGACACAACTAAAATGCAAGGTAAGGGGATCTCTATGACAGACATTCTTTTTTTATTATTCACTTTAAATCCTAATATCAAATCTCCCTCACTTCCCAATACCTTTACCAATTCCTCCCTTCACTTCTTCTTTGAGAAAGGGATCCCCCTGTATATAACCCCCACATACACATACACACACACATACACACATGAAGTTGCTGCAAGGTGAGGCCTATTCTCTCCAACTGAGACCAGACAAGTTAGTGCATTTAGAGGAATGTGATCCACAGGCAGGCAGGCAGGCAGGCAGGCAGGCAGGAAGGCAGGCAGGCAGGCAGACAGGCAACAGATTCAGGGAGAGTCCCTGACCTGCTATTGGGGATGAAGCCCCTAATCTGCTACATATGTCCCAAGCTGGCTTTTGGTTATTGATTCAGTCTTTGAGAGCCATCAAGTGTACAGATTAGTTGGTCTTCCTGTGGAGTCCCGTCCTCTTCCTGTTCCCCAATCCTTCTTCCAAATATTCCATAAGATCCCGAGGTTTATCTAATGTTTGGCTGTAGTCTCTGCCTCTCTTTCCATTGTATGCTGGGTGGAGTCTAATAGAGAGCAGTGATGCTAGGTTCCTGTCTGCAAGCGTAACAGAATATCATTAATAGTGTCAGAGAATGAGTCTTGCCAATGGGATGGGTCTCAATTTGGGGCAGTCATTGGTTGGCCATTCCCTCTATCTCTGTTCTATCTTTGTCCATGCATATATTGTAGGCAGGACACAAAGGTTTTGTGGGTGGGTTGCTGTCCTTATCGCTCCACTGGGAGTCTTGACTGTCTATAGGAAGTGCCCACTTTAGGATCAATATCTCCCATTGCTAGGAGTCTCAGCTAGAGTTGCCCTGATAGGCTCCCTGGGGCCCTTCCCAACTCAGGTCTCCGTTATATTACAGAGATTGCCTCCTTTCCACTCCTGGATTTCCCTTCTTTCTACCCTGCTCTCCCTACATCTGATCTCACCCTCTCCCACCTTGCTATCCTCCCCATCCCCTCTCCTATTCAGTTCCTTCCTTTCATTGACCTCTAATATTTATTTGGTTTCCCCTTCTGAGAAGGATTCAACCATTCTCCCTTAGGCTATTTGGCTTCTTTAAGTCTGTTAATTATGGCATGGTTATCCTGTACTTTATGGTTGGTATCCATGTATAAGTGAGTACATACCATGTATGTCCTTTTGGATCTGAGTTACTTCACCCAGGATGGTATTTTCTAGTTCCATTCATTTGTTTATGAAATTCATGATGTCCTTGTTTTTAATAACTGAATAGCAGTCCATTGTGTAAATAAACAACATTTTCCTCATTCACTTTTCAGTTGAGGGCCATCTTGGTTGTTTCCAGATTCTGGTTATTATGAATAAAGCTGCTATGAACATAGTGGAGTAAGTGTCTTTGTGGGATCTTTTGAGTATATGTCCAGGCATGGTATAGCTGGTGGGTCTTCATGTAGAACTATTCCCAATTTTCAAGGAACTGCCAGATTGGTTTCCAGACTGCACAAGTTTGTACTCCCACCAGCAATGAAGACTTGTTAATTGCTTTTTCCACATCCTTGTTAGCATGTGCTGTTTCTTGAGTTTTCTTCTTTTTATGATCTTAGCCATTTTGGTGTATCTAAGTTGGAATCTCAGAGTCACTTTGCTTTGCATTTCCCTAATGACTAAGGGCCCTGAACATTTCTTTAGGTGCTTCTTGGCATTCAAGATTCCTCCACTGAAAATTCTCTGTTTAGCTCTGTACTCCATATTTCAATGGGGTTATTTGGTTTGTTTGGTGGTCAATTTTTTGAATTATTTCTATATTTTGGATAATAGCCCTCTGTCTGAAATAGGGGTGATGAAGACCTTTTCCCCAAAAAAGATCTGCGATTTTGTCCAAATGATAGCATCCTTTAGCTTATAGAAGCTTTTCAGTTTTAAGAGGTCCCATTTATTAATTATTGACCTTAGTGCCTGAGTCATTTGTGTTCTGTTAAGAAAGTTGCCTTATATACTGTTGACTTCAAGGTTATTCTATTCTATTAGATTTATTGTATCTGGTTTTATGTTGAGGTCTTTGATCCATGTGGACTTGAGTTTGTGCAGTGTGATAGATATTGACCTATTTACATTCTTCTACATGCAGACATCCAGTTATACCTGCAGCATTTGCTGAAGATTCTTTGCCTTTTCCATTGTGTGGTTTTGGCTTCTTTGTAAAAAACTAAGTATCCAGAGGTGTGTGGGTTTATTTCATTGAATAACCTGTCTATATCTATACAAATACCATGCACTCTTTTAAATTATTTATTTATTTTATGTATATGTAGACACTGTCTCTCTTTCTTCAGACATACTACAAGAGGGCATCAGATCCCATTACAAATGGTTGTGAAGCCACCATGTGGTTGCTGAGAATTGAACTCAGGACCTCTGCAAGAACAGTCAGTGCTCTTAACTAAGAAGTCATCTTCTTAGCTCCACTGACAGACATTCTTAATCAGATTACTTGAAGTGGGTACACCCAACCTAATGGTGCTGGATCAGCAACTTCTGAACTAGCAGCTCAGAAATAAAGAACACAGAATAAGGAAACGTGGGTTTTTGTTACTTGGCTTCCTCCTCCTTCTCTTCCTTCTCCTCTCCCTCCATGTCCTTTTTTATAACACCACCATACTGTTTTGTTTAATTTTCTTTAATTACAGTATAATTATATAACTACTATATCCCTTTTCTTACGCCAACCTCTTCCATGATGTCCCTTCATTTGGTGATTTCTATTCCTTTGATTAATACACACACACACACACACACACACACACACACACACACACACTCTGTTGAGTCCGGTTAGTGTCACTTGTGTGTATGTTATTTCAGGGCTGAAGACTTTGTAGCATATGTCCAATCTCTCCCAGGAGCTCATCATGAGGGGAGACTAATTAACTACTCAGATTGTTCAGGTCTTATTTAGGTAGCCTTACAGTTCATGGGTGTAGCTTCTCTTTCATTTCCAGAACCTAAATCATACAGAGACTTCCTAGTCCTCTGGCTCTACTGATCTTTCTGCCTATCTTCTTTGATGTTTCCTGAGACTTAAGTGTAGGAACTGTGTTGGCTTCATTCTTGTTGGCAAATGTATTTAGTCTGTGGCTGCTACCTTCCTTCACCGATGTTGGAAGATGCTTTTCTGGGGATTCAACATAGACTGAAGACCAGCATCTTTCCAGAAATCCTTCGGTTCTTCAGAACCAAATTGGGTCTCTTGAAACTTCCAATCAAGTGGACTTAGCCATTGTCACATCCTTGGACATTTCACACAGTGCTTGGCTTCCTCAACACTTCTGGGACACTCTAAGACTCAAGGAACACTTGGATTTTGAATTCCTATAGAACCAACATAACATGGGCACACAAGTTCTGGTACCATCTTGAGATGCATCCTACCTGCATTTGTCATAGCCACAGAAGTCTCTCATGAATCTGGCAAAATGGCTGGATTGTCAAGAGATTGTTTTAAATTAGAAAAAGAATAAAAAGCAAGGACTGCTATTACTAACATTCTATCAGCCTTTCTCCTATTGTATTTTTATAGATATGGGCAGACCTAGCCCAAAGTGGTTGGTACCATCACTGGTCAGGTGACTCCGGGTTATATAAGAAGGTAGTCTGAATATTTCAGGGAAAGCAAAGCAATAAGCAGCTTTCCTTCATGGTTTCTCTGCCAGTTCTTCCCCTAGCTTTCTGCAGGAGTTCCTTCCTTGGTTTCCCTTGATGCTAGACTGACCTGTAAGCTGAAAACACTTTCCTATTCCCAGTTGCTTCTGGTCAGTGTTCTTATTATAGCTATGGAGAAGCAAAGTAGAACAAATGCCTTCTCTGTGTCATTTAAAATAAGGTCTTGCCTTACCTCGGCCTCCTCCTCCTTCTTCTTCTTAGAATCTTGTGACTTTTCGTTGTTGATGCCGTCTCTGAGATTTGTACTTAGTATTTTACTTATTTTAAACATTAGTTGTTAGTGTAAGCTTCTATTTGTTTAAAAAAAATGATAAACTTATGCTGGCCAAATTTCCCTAATGGCACAGCAAATTCCTTGGCCATGGAAACTGTCCACATTTCCTCTTCTGCATTCACTCCTAGTAAGGTGACAAAACAGCAGGCAGCCAGTGCACGTTCATTGGATTGGATGTTATGAGATGCGTTCCTGCTTCCCTGTCTTGGTCTGATATTTTGTCTCCCTGCCTGTTTAGTCACCATCAACTCAATTGTCCTTAGTTAAGCCTATCGTCCCTCCTTCCTTTTGGATTTAGTAAAGACTGGGATAGGTATCAGGGTAGAGGATCAAAAGCACTGTATGCTTCTTTTTTCTTTTAAAAGCCTATGCTGGGCAGCAAGGCAGAAGTCTGGTGCGTGGATGGTGGGTGGTGGTGGTGAGATCTTGAGTGTTAGTAACTACAGTGCAGGATTTAGGAGGCAAAGGTGATCAATGCAGTGGCGTTTCCAAAGCTAGAGGCTTAGAAGTCAGAACACAGAAGGAACACAGACATCTAGATGTTCTTAGGAAACCGTCCAGGCAACAGTGAGAGTCTCAGGACAGCTTCAGCAATAATTATAAGAAGTTTGCACAGGATTCAGTTTACACATCTACAGTGTGTGGTATTGTGAGAATACCCGTTAGCTGAATGACTCATCTCTTACAGTGTGACCACTGTCTGTCTATTGTTAGCACATAGCTGCGGAGTGTAGGCTCCCCCTTTATTCTCTGGGGTTAATGACTGTGTAATCTGCTCAGACTCCCAGAGGAGAACTGCAATCCCCAGAATTCCCTGAGCTTTCAATTGTTATGTGAAATGTTTGCCCCAGAGACTTCATAGTCTGACCAGAAAGTATTTCAGCCACTGCCTGAGGAATGGCCCAGGTGAACACACATCACAGACACAAGCTGTTGAATGTTCCAGTGTTCCAAGTCAGAAAAATATTAAAATGAAGCGTTGAAACACATCTTCTTTCTGCCCCAATAACAATCACAAAACTTTATCTCAGTCTTTGCAATTCTTAATATGAACCTCGATAAGTGTTTATTAATTTTTCTTAACTCTAAACATTTATTTGATTGAAATGATTTAGCACACAGCCTCTTGTCTAGTGTGCAAAACATTCTAAGATATAATTTTTTCCTGAAATTAAACTTGCAATCTAAATTTCAGGATAAAAGATAGCAAATTGAAGTAACTCAACCATGTAAGTCAAATTGACTTAAATTTTAAATCTTAGTTTAAAAACATCACAATAAACAGAGGATCTCTGTACATGCATAATGAGGTACTGGATTAAGACAGACACTTTGTTAACTCAAGCTAAAAATCTCCTGTAACTTTAATGGAATATTTTAGAGGAAAGCACTAAAGTCTAACTTTATCTGGAAAATGGCTAGAAGCTTCTACGGAGTAAACACTGGCAATATGATTTTCCTAAGGAAGTTTATAATTTACATTTTAGTATCTGTCACAGACTATTAGATTTATAGACTTCCATTTTCAACTTCCTCTTAATTAAACTGTCCTGGATAAAGGGATTAGCAATTGCTTTTAAAGTATGGCTGTGTCTCCTTCGTAGTCACAGGTCACAGATGTGACTCTTAAGCCACGGCAATGCTTAACCAACATCGATTTAACTTCATATGGATTATGTCTTAAGACAGCTTGTTGCAGGCCTCTGAGCTCCTTCCTCCCCTTCCTCCTGAGCGGTGGGAATAAGGCCAGAAGGTTTGGAAGAGGCTAGCCCTTGCATAGTCCCTTCGTTCAGTCTCCTGTATTTTACCATCTTTCATTGCAAACCGAGACTGGCAACGAGCGGAGTCCAAGTTGAGTGCTGCCTGCCTCAATTTTTAGAAAGGATTTTACAGCAAGAGGCTAGTCCCCATGCACACCTCATGGGATCGTGCTCAGCTTTCTTTAGTGCTAGACCAGAGGGTTCTGAAGAGCCGTCGTTAGGACCCATGGGTGTCTTACCAAAGGTCCAGTTCAGGTGCTTATAATAGCCCTGATGAATACAAACTCATAAAGGAGTCTCAGGTTAATTCTGCTTTTGAAAATCTCTTCATATGGGCCAGGTGAAGAGCAGGAGAGTGAAGCACATGAAGGTCACCAAGTTGGCAAAAGGCATTCATCCTAGGCTCACATTTGAAAACACACAGAAGCAGTTATTTCAGTGCAGATGTTTAGATTAGAAACAGCTTTTATTTTGACAGTCTGTCCATGAGTCTTTTCACACGATTGTCAACTACAGTGGCTATCTCTGCTACCTTTCATCTCTTTCTGAGTTTAATCACACTGTAAGATCATGTTGAAAATGACAGTATTGATATGAAATACAAAGATAGCTGGGGATAGGTTGCACAGACCAACAATGATGATCTCCTAGGAACTGTTTTCAAAACGTTTTTGTTTTGTTTTGCACTTTGAAGAGTAGTCATTCTGATATATTTTCCCCCAAATCATTTTATCCTCCTAAAAGGACACTGGAGTCCTTAGCAGAAGTGAAAAGATCTACTCCTGAATCATACACGTGTACTCCAGAGAGCACAGGAGTTACCCGTAAGCAGAATGAGTGCAGTCTGCGGGGTAGTTTTTGTGCTTTAGAAAGCAGCGTTCTCTCATTCCTGCTGCTGGCTCTGGAGATGCTGAACTTAGCTATTTCCCCATTCTTCTCTGCTCCTGCTTGCCCTCTGTCGCCTGATCCTCATCTGTGACCAGTCACTCCCCTCTCGGTCCCGTTTCCTTCCTCTTCTTGCTTCATCTCCTGTCCTGTCTTCCTCTCTTTATCTCTTCCTTTAGCCTTCTTCCTCTTTTCCTCGCTCCCTCTTCCTTTCTCCCTTTCCCTACCCCCACTTCTCCCCATTTTCCTTCTTTCCATCTCTCCCCACTCCTTTCTTCTCTTCCTCTCTTTCCTTTTTCCCATTTCTCCCTCTCTCCCCGTTTCCTTATCTCATCTAAAGCTCTTCGCCCCTCGCAGCTCCCTTGACCTAAGCAGATTACTGTAGCCGCATGAAGGGCACGCGCGCAGCTAGCCCAGCCTTTCAAGGAAGAGATTTGTATCCAAATCGGACACTAAGCTCCTCAGCCTTCTGCTTATTTACCTTGTCAGCAGGACGTATGTCTCTGGGTGTTCCAAAGACTCCCAGGGATCTGGGGAGAAACAAAAGCCTGTGTCAGTCGCTGCAAATGTGGGAGTCTGTGCCATTAAAAGGAGCAGTTGTTAATAAGGGCCCGTGAGACCTGGGTTTCCTTGGTTTCCATGACAGTTATTAGGTACCGTAGAAATTGAATTGTCTCCCATGATGCTCTTAGGGGAGGGGGATACATGAGTGACAAAGCAGTGCAGTTATGACTAGCAGTAAATCGTCCTTTTGAGAATGTAGTACTCCTTGGGTTATCTCTGTTACATATTTTTACAATTTTACTTTCAGTGTGTTTGGCCACTGCTGTACAGTGTCTCAAACACTGTTTTCCTCCTCTTTATTTAGATCCAAGTTTGGCAAAGCAAGGATATGAACAGTTCTGCAGGTGGGCTTCTCAGGGCGAGCGAAGCCATAAGGCATCCAATCAGGGTTTGGCCACCTGCAGCCCGGCCAATATGCCCCTCCACCAGATTTCTGTAATCCCAGCCCGGGAGACAGCCAGCAATGGGAGAAGTTCAATGGGCAGAAACAAAGAGAAGAACAAGGAAGTTGAGGTAAGAGGAGGTTTGATTTGACACAATAAGAGAGCCCACCGCAGCCAGCTCCGCGTTGCTGTCTGTACGACAGGATGCAGTGAGAGGTGAAGAGCAGCTGGTTCCCAGCTCTGTGTGTACTAGGGGACCGAGAGAGAATCATTTCGTGTGTGACTAAGGAGCTTATAAAATTCAACCTCTTTTTTTTTCTGAATGAAGCAACGAACCAAATCTATAAAGATACTCGCTGCTTGACAGATGTAAAACTTCTGCCTCTTTTGTTGAACTCTACAGAATCGCTTTTCTTATCTGTGCGGCACAACCAGGAGGTCCTGGCTTGGTTGCGGGTACTACTGTTGTCCATTTTGGGAATTGTTGATGCTAATTCTGTCCAGCTGCTCGAAGGTTTGAAAATAACTTTCTTCACAAAGCAGATCTTCCTGGGCTAAGAAAGCTCTCATATCTAATGCCTGCTAAATTAATGTTTGGGGATCCACTGTTCTCCATTCCTTATGACTTGTGTATGGGATTTTTGACGTGATGTCTGCTCATTTGCATTTTATTCAAGAAAGAATTGTTTAAAACTTAACACAGCTTATAATATTCAGTCTAATATATCCAGGATGTATTCTGAGGGGGCGAGGAGGGACTTAGAAGCCCTTCCTTTAAGGCTAAGCTGCTTGAAAAATCAGACTGTAGGAACTTATTTCAAAAAGGGTTTTTAAAACGAGACTGAGCAGAGTCTAGGGTCTTGCATGAAATTATTATAGGTACAGGCATGAGTGGAGTTAATGTGGAACGCCAAGCGAGCCAAGCATGCTTTATATAAAACGGGCAGCTGTTTGGGAGGCTGGGGCTGAAAGTTTCTGAGTTCAAAGTTATCCTGGGCTTCAGGAGAAAATGCTGTCTAATAAACAAATGAAAAGAATAAGAGGAAGCCAAGGTCTGTAATCCTCCAGGCTGTTTTAAATAATCCTGGGTTTCATGTCTTTATCTCACCTCCAGATCAGTACCAGATTTTTACTGTTATTATTTCCTCAAGGATAGTTGCTGAGGACAAAGGAGACAACAAACTCAAATAAAACAAAAGAACGAATAAAATGGGATTGCAGTGTTAGGAATAAAATAAGTCTGATCCTATCCTCAAATACAAAGTGCATTTACTGTCCCTACCCACCGTAGTTGACCTCGTTTAAATGTGTCAGTCAAAAGCAAGGATGCCATGAGAACTTACAGCGGACTTCAGGATTTCTCTGACTAATTCCTTGTAGACGATGCTTTCCTTTTGGTACTTTCCTCATCAAATGCATATCCGGGGTCCCTGACATTGAAATATCTTTGCTAATGCAATGTATCAGTCTAGTATGACTTGGAAATACTTTTGGTGATATGACTTCCTATGACTTGGAGATGTGATTTTGGATTCCAGTACTGTTTCCTAAGCTTTTGGGAATGGAGAAAAGGAAGGAGAGATAGTGATCAATTCTAAATTAGGAGAATTGGAAAACAAGATTTACAAAAGTGGCTTGTTGCTATTCAGGATCAAAGTCAGCAGATGCGTTGACTAACCGAAGGAAACTTTCTGTAATGGTGTTGGGTGGCAACTTTGCCTGGGTTTCAGAATAATCAGAGGCGAAAAGTCGGAGGTGTAGGCAGGATGATTGTTACGGGTTTAAGGACAGATGGGCTAAGCAGTGACTTCCAGGCCAACCTGGCTAGAACGTGAAAGACAGTACTGGTCCACTTCCTAGACTCCATCCAAAATCCACTGTTGATTTCTCCTTGGTATGAGTTGGAATAGCTGACTTATGTGACCTTTGAATATCAAAAATGTTTTTCTTTCTACATAACAAATGTACATGCCATTATTTTACCTCATGGTCACAATCTCCATACCCATTCCTTCACATCTGCACCTCACATCCTACCAACCCTGATTTGTGTCTCTTCCCAGGACAAAATAACCTTTCTATTGTGACTGAATTGAATACCAACCCAATAAACAGAGCAAAGAATCAAAGCAGTGGAAAGAGTTTTGCAATGTACAATTTGCAATAAACGAAACACTATTGGAAATAATTTGTTAAGTGGTTTTCTCTAACAAAGAGAGAATTTTTAATGAGGAGAATTATTTATCTTAATACAACAAAGACCCATAAAAAGGAACAGCAGGCACATCCCAAACATCTCAATTTCAGGTCATAACTATGTGTATTTAAAATTGTAGACACCAATGCCTCTGAACAGATTATTTAAATAGCTGATTTCTTCTAGTGCATTTTGACTTTCCCCAGAAGAGCTTCAGATAAACCAAGGGAAGTTAAAACACCCCAGAAAGTTAAACCACCTACCTGTTCCTGAGTGTGCTAATAGTATTTAAAAATGAGGCTCTGTGAATATTCTGAAAGAAAAATGATGAGAGGAGGAAAAGAAAATTTTAAGGAGAGATATTCCTAACTGTTGGATTGAGAGGCCCTTTTTTGGATTTCAATTGGTTCTCTATAAAATGAAGTTAGAAGTTTCTGTTTAAAAGTGTGTTTAAGTTCTCTTTTGAATGTAGAGGAATGAATTACTTCATTTGATGAGCTGAATAGTATTAAAGGGTCACAAATGCCACTTAAAATGGATAATTTATGCTACCTCCATCCTGCACATTAAAAAGTAAGATTATTGCTATACAATCATTCCTGCACATTTGAACGGTAGCTCCTGTTTATGGAGGGTGACAGGCTTCCTGTCAACAGTTCCTGATGGTTGACAAGCGAGGAATAGCCTTTAGGGTTCTTTCTCCTTACTTTCAAGTTAGTTGTGGAATCCATCTGCATATTCAATAACTGGTGTCATCTCACAACTAGGGATTTGCTTAAATGCAAGTCAATTTAATCTTCCTTGCACAAAATACTCTGAGATTCTAGGATCTTTAATCAATTAGTATTTAATTGGACATCAGAATTTTGGTTTTGTTTTGATTATTTTGTTCTGGTTACTGATGCTAGTTTTTGCTCTGTTTTGTGGCAGAATAGGTAAAATGAATGTTGAAATGGTTTGATTATTAAGTTTTACAATTCAGGAGACCTGGGTTGTAAAACTTATTTAAAAGATTAATATTCAAAAACTCTAACTTCAACTTCTACAGTGAACCTGTATTTTGATGGATGTTACATGACATAAAGGTCCATATTTTGTCTCTTTGGTTACTAACACTGGACCTACAAAAGCAAACTAATGTATTCCCAGTTTTAGTCAGGTTAGGGTCAAGTGTATATGGACGCTGTCATCCTCCAAAGGCAGCACTTCCAGGTTGCTAGGATGTTTAAAAGGGAGTGTCATAACCAAGCCCAGGAGGTTGTATCAAAAAAGAAAAGAGGACTTGAAGTTGGGAAGGCATAGAAGGGATACAGGACTTGGAGAAGAAAAGGGAGGGGGAATCTGATCAAAATACATTGTATGAATTCTCAAAGAGCAAATAAAAATGTAGTTTAAAGTAAAATTATATGTAATATGCAACAAGCAATAAAACTATACATAATAAACAAATAGTTGTAGTTTAAGAGAAGAGCAGTGTCTCGCATTTGCATTCCGGGCACCTGATTTTATTAGTACAGCCCAGATTGAATTGTCACACTCGGCATGACTACCATCACAGCTTCTCTCTTATACGTAGATAGATATGGATTACAGAACCATAGGCTCAATGTTTTTGAACCTCACTGGATATATTAGCAAGCATAAAAATTAGCAGAAAAAAGCTTGTGCGTAAGCTCCAGAGAGTTCTAGAAGGGAAGCCAATCACAAGACTCCCTTAGCAGCTTATGATTAATAAGTGGCTTGCCTAGGAGATAATTTGTTTTTGCCTTAACAAAACCAAGACCTAGGGGGACCCAGCAGGGAAGGTACCTTTCTGCAGGGATACATATATCCAGGTTTAGATTGCTTTGGTTGATATGAGAGGCTAATACTTAAGTTACCCTTTGTTACATTGTCAGTAAACAACTTGGTTTCTATTAAGCTATACTTTCTTTCTTATACTGTCATTTATTAAGTTTTATATTACTACCAATTATGTTTTAGATTTTCATACATGAGTACAAGGTATTTTCATCATAATCATTCTCTTTCTCCAGCTCCTCCTAAGTTCCCTAAAATCCCTCTAAAATTAATGCCCACTTCTATTATTAATATATCTATAAATATGTATTATGTAGATAATTAAATATATACACATAAATGTGATATTTATATTAATGTAAATAAATTAATTATGTATTTATATACATATAAATTATAATATATGTCATATTCTAATAAGTATTCACCATATGTATGTTTGTATGTAGGCCTAACCACTTGAGCATGGAGTCACTTGGGTATGGGCACTCTAATGGGAGACTTAACCCTGATTGATGTAAACTTATTCTTCATCTCTCAGAAGCCAACTGCTTGTAGCTCTTCTTCTTAAGCTCAGCTCTTTTGAACCCTTTCTACTTCTGCTGTGGTTCTGTTCAGACAACCATATTGTCAAGAATTTATGGACACAGCATCTATGTCATGTCTAGAATATACTATTTTGCAGCAGTCCTCCTGGTCCCTGATTCTTAACAGCTTTTGATGCCCTCTTAAATTTTAATTCACTAACATTACAAATCTGGCCTCTAGTATACATGTTTCTTATAAGGATAGTGAATTTCATTAGTCAAATGTTTAACTGAAACTTCCTTCTCTATATCTAGAATTTACAATGATTGTATAAGCTATAGTATTTATTGGTATATAGCAAAGCTTTAGGATATTTTCTTTATAACTCATACCTCTCTGAACTTATACATTCATATCCCTAGGACTCAGTCTGACCTGTCTTTTCATGCTTATACACCCCTTAGAAGAAGAGGTATTAGGATACTGCTAACTGGTGTCTTGTTTATATATGTCATGTGGTCAAATAAATTATACAGCTTACAAGCTGCAACTGCTATTTATTTCATTAAAATTTAGAAAATATGGTAAGTATAGTAAGTAGTGATGCATAGTAGACTTTAGTAGTAAGGACATTAGGACATAACAATATCAAAATTGGAGGCTTTATCAAATAGAACCTTAAAAATTGTTATTCCCTCAAGTTTAGCCTTTGTTAAAAATAATTTTTTCCTTCTAGTACTCCTATTACTGTTCATAAGCTTGGTTTACTTATCACTTGACTAAGACTATTATTTGAGAGGCTACCTGCTATAGAAAAATAGGCTTCATTATCATAATAGCTGATGGAAGTCTGTCACCCATCTTGCTAGAAAGCTGCTTTAGGGATGATTTATAAGGAATTGAGTGGTCAAAGACTGGTGGGTGCCTTCTCACAATTGTTGGCTTCGGGCACACGATGTACATCTGATTGGCTAGTCAAGAGCTATGTTGAGAATGAAGGGTGTTATTTTTGCTCACCTGGAATTCCTAACATGTTACACAAAGGACAGGGTGGCTAAGGCAGGAACCTTGAAGCCGTCTTCCTGATCGCCTACCCCATAATGAAAGAAAACATTCTTCCCTCGATAACAGTAGCAGTAAAGGACAGATGAGCTTTGGCAGCAGGCAGTCAGCAGGAGATCTAATCTCTCTGACAAGAACATGTTTTGCTTTTCTCTGGGTACCCAGGCAACGTTTCTACTAAAAGGCCAGTCCAGGTCAGCAGGACTACAGGGAGTAGTGAAGACTCACCTTTATTGGGCATATGATGACTTTCCTATGCTTCAGCCTTTGTTTCTCATAGTAACAGCAGAAGCTACAGAGGAAGTCTTCACCTTTCTCAGATCTAAGGTTTGGGATGAGACTACATTAATTTAAACCAATCATTATATTCCAATATTTTGCTGTGGTATCTGGTTTAGTCATAAATATATATAAGCCTACCACCCACCAAAAGAATGACAAACATTGAACGTTTAATGACTTTGATATAAGGGAAATCTTGTGTTTAAATTTTAATGTTATTCTGGAATAGACTTGCTCTTTTTTTTTTTTTATCTTCATTAACTTGAGTATTTCTTATTTACATTTCGATGGTTATTCCGCTTCCCAGTTTCCAGGACAACATCCCCCAACCCCCTCTCCCCTTCTACATGAGTGTTCCTTCCCCATCCTCCCCCATTACTGCCCTCCCCCAACAATCACATTCAGTGGGGTTCAGTCTTGGCAGGACCAAGGGCTTCCCCTTCACTGGTGCTCTTACTAGGCTATTCATTGCTACCTATGAGGTTGGAGCCCAGGGTCAGTCCATGTATAGTCTTTGGGTAGTGGCTTAGTCCATGGAAGCTCTGGTTGGTTGGCATTGTTGTTCATATGGGGACTCGAGCCCCTTCAAGCTCTTCCAGTTCTTTCTCTGATTCCTTCAACGGGGGTCCCGTTCTCAGTTCAGTGGTTTGCTGCCTATGTATTTGCTGTATTCTGGCTGTGTCTCTCAGGAGAGATCTACATCCGTTTCCTGTCAGCCTGCACTTCTTTGCTTCATCTATCTTATCTAATTGAGTGGCTGTATATGTATGGGCCACATGTGGGGCAGGCTCTGAATGGGTGTTCCTTCTGCCTCTGTTCTAAACGTTGCCTCCCTATTCCCTGCCAAGGGTACTCTTGTTCCCCTTTTAAAGAAGGAGTGAAGCATTTGCATTTTGGCCATCCCTCTTGAGTTTCATGTATTCTGTGCATCTAGGGTAATTCAAGCATTTGGGCTAATAGCCACTTATCAATGAGTGCATACCATGTGTGTTTTTCTGTGATTGGGTTACCTCACTCAGGATGATACTTTCCAGTTCCTCCATTTGCCTATGAATTTCATAAAGTCATTGTTTTTGATAGCTGAGTAATATTCCATTGTGTAGATGTACCACATTTTCTGTATCCATTCCTCTGTTGAAGGGCATCTGGGTTCTTTCCAGCTTCTGGCTATTATAAATAAGGCTGCTATGAACATAGTGGAGCATGTGTCTTTGTTATATGTTAGGCATCTTTTGGGTATCTGCCCAAGAGAGGTCTAGCTGGGTCCTCAGATATCATGTGTGTGGAATTCTACATTGGGTTTTGATGCTGTGGCAAAGTCCAGGGAAGACATAGGGATAAAGGGAATGAGAAGGAGAGCAAGAGGAAGGGGAAAAAGGGAGAGGTGAGATGGTTGTTCTACGTTATATCATTTGAGCTCGTGGTTCCCTGAAAGTAACCCTTGCTCAAAACTACAACTCTCCAGGGAATGATCAAATATTTCCTTTATTAGCATCATTTTTTGAAATTGGTGTTACTCATTTATAACACGAAGGTCTCTGAACAATAGTTTGCCAAAATACAATTGCAGTCATTTCCTGCTTTGTAACACATAGGGTAACTGACTTCCGAGTTTGGTAATACCTGGCATCTGGGTGAAATTTTCACGAACATTAATTTATGAGTGGTGTATGCTGAGAGCACATTTAATCGGAGAGTTTGGGTTAATGTTCTGTTATAACCAAATGGAATACATGTTCAGCAGGTGTGAGCATGTCACTGTAGGGAGACTGCCAAGGGGTAGAGAGGCTAATTCTCTTTCACATTTCTCTAGATGAACACTTTCCCACTACTGTCCTAGTCTAAATTGGATATTAGAGTCCCAAGTGCTTAGGATGAATTCTACTGTGTATGCTAATAGTGTTAAAATATTTTTATATGATAAAAACCAACCAATTTCCATATTATTATTTGCTTTCAGCAGTGAAATTAGCATAATACACACTATTTTTCTTGTTTAAAACAGATGTTGTTGGCAATTGCATTAATAATGAAGACTGGATAGCATTTTATTGACTATCAAATGAGAGTTATTATTGACATATCCTGGTCAGTAGCTATGAAAGTGTGGTCTCAATTGGCAGTTAGGTTGCTCAGAAACTTCTCTAGTATGAGTCCCAAAAAGTCTGAGGATAGAGCCACAGCCAACTTAATGAAACACCACGTGGTGACTGTGTGAAAGATTGTTGAACAAAAGCCTTAAGCAGAAGAGTGTTGGCACCTGGGAAGAGCAGGTGCAACTGCTGCTATGGCTGTTTTATTAATAAGAATCTTAAGAACCTGCTGATTAGATAACAGTCACCTCAGTTCTTTGCGACACAAAGAAAGCACAGACAATGCCAATCTAGATTTAGAATCCTTCCACTGAGACGCCAGTGATGGGGAGGGACTGTAGTCTGAGCATTGCCTTCCCACAGCTTATGCATTGAAATAGCACACTGAGTCACGTGCCAGCTTTCATAACCTTCAGGGGAGCATGAGAAAGGACATCTATCCTGATCGCCATTCTTCTTCCTGTCTCTGCCTTCTGGTAAATAACTGAAAGAGGCGTGACAGGAGGATGGGGCTGCTGATAAGACTTTGCTCTGAAAGAAGTTAAAGGAGACTGAAGAAAAGGACCAAGTACTCCTGGATGCTGGATGACAAGCCTCTCATTTTTCTCCTTGATTGTCCCATTCATCAAATCCTGCAAATCGGTAACAAAAGCAAGAATGACAACAGCAATAGGGTCTCTTCGCTCAGCCAGTACCAATGAATGTACTCTTTCTGGAAAAAAAAAAAAAGCAACAGTCTTCTGGATGTCAGCTTTTGATGTCAACATGAACAAAGAGGGGATTATTTTTAGGGGGTAAAACTGGCACTGGGCAGCAATGCTGCAGGGCTCTGAAAGCGAGGCATTTGTGAGACTCAGAAAGCAAACAGTTACAAACTGAGGCACTAGCTATGTGCTTACACATATTTAGAGTCTCTACAGATATAAATTATTCTTGCCTGAAAATCTGAACAGGTCTGTGCCAGAACAAACTCTTTGTGGTGGTAGATAGATGCCTTGAATACTCAGGAGTGAAGACCATCTTACAAGCTTAGGTCTGTAACATAGTTTTGCTCTTTACCTTTACTCAAGGTTAATTATCATAAGTCTAAATAATAGCTGATAGATGTGTTGTCATGATATTGCAACACGTTAACTATTTGAATTCAGCAGTAAGTTTTGTTAGGAGCCTCAGATGGGCATATTCCTTAACAATACAAGTCAAATTAGAGTTCCTTCATGATTTGTAAGATGCCATCTCTGTTGTTGTTAGCCATGTGCTCACTGAAAGCCCTATCAGTCACTGCCATTGTTACTTACCACATGACTCAGGTATTCTGCTAAGGAGCCCAAAGAGAGTTGAAGAGCGCCTTTATGCTGATGTTACATGATTGCACGTGCTGGAAGGCAACAGAGTGAAACAATTCATAAGAGTCACCTAGAAGAAGAGTGACTAACTACCTGCAAGACTTCTGCAATGGTCTATTCTATGCCTCTGTTTCCGCAGACAAATATAAGGAAGGACTACACTGTAAAATTAAGAAAGGTATACCATCTAGATGACTCATGGAAAAAATTCATGACATGAGTTGGATCACTAGACCCATGTGGAACCCATTGTTCTTTGACTTCCACATGTGCATCATAGCATATACACATTTGGATGCACACAGACACACACACACACACACACACACACACACACGTTCGCACACACACATTCAGAAATAATAACTAATAATTTTAAATGTAAATATGAGAACTAAACTGAGTTGCTATTTCTAAAGAACTGAGAGGCTACACTCAGAGAAGACAAATGATTAATTTTGGAAAAAATAGAAGTGCATTTATTTCTTTAACTTGATTATATTTTATCCACATATTATTTTATTCATAATGAATGTTGACCTATTAATTAATATTTTCTATTTTGATAAGAAATATTTAATATCAAATTGCTCTATCTTTTGTAATTTTTAATAGGATGATGAAAGGGAATGATAATAAAGAGACTATTCTTTGATATTTGAAGTTTGCTAAGCTGACCTCTGCTTGAACAGACAATGTATGCTTGTCTTCATAAAAAGAAATCCATTCTCATGGCTTTTCTTTGCTGACTTGACGCCATCCTCAGAACCACAAAACCAAGAATTTTCTAGAAACAATAACATTGATAGACAAGGCTACTATCATTTACTTCAGCTGTATGTACCTATTCCAAAATGTTCTTTACTTATGATAACACTGTTCATCTCTTTCTTAAAAGTTTTGCTTCATAAACACCTACTACTTTGACAGTTCTTTTTAATCTGAATATCTATTTTAGGAATGTTCTTGATTGCCTTTTATGGTTTCTTTAGGTTTTATTTAAAATAAATATGGTATATAAATGTAAAATGATGACATCAAATTAGAAAAGCTTGTGGAGAGTTTATGAAAAAGTTATTTTTTTGAATTTCAAGAATGATAAAACTGCTTTTGTAGTTTTGAGGGTTAGCTTACTCAACTTTACACAACCTAGAATCATCTGGGGAAAATCTCTACAAGGAATTGTCCAGCCTCGTTTGCTGTATGAAAGACTTTCTTGATTGTATTAATGAATGTGAGAAGACCTAGCCTACTATGGACAGCATGAACCTCTGAATTTGAATTCCTGAAAGATGAGAGATAAGAAATTATGTTAAATAGACAAGTACGCATTTACACTCTGTGCCCTGACAGTGAATGTAACCTGGATTTGAAAGTCCAATAAACCCTTTCTCTCCTAAATTGCTTTTTGTCAGGATATTTTATTACAACAAAAATTAGGGAAATAAAAGACAATAAAGCTTGTATTAACAAACCATATTGTTTTGAACAGAATTAAAATAATCAATATTTTCCTAAGACCTTGTTGAACTTGACAGAAATTGTTCTGTAAGAAGTTCTCTCTCCATGTTTTTTCTTCTCACTTTTCATTGTTTTATACCTTTGGGAGATATCAGTTTTCACAGTATCGATTAAAGAGTTTCATAGTATGGGAAATTGAATCTAGGCCACTGATCCATATTTCCAGCTCTCATTTTCAATGTCTTTAAAGGGTAAGAAAAAAACACTGCAATAAATATGAATGGATAGGGCTGAATATAAGATACTTGAGATCATAGTGTCCTAGACTGGATTACACTATTGATGAAGTCAAAGGCGCAATCCCTTGTCATCTGTTCTTTATGTCAGAAAGGCAAATTACCACTTTCTTAGACACCTTTAGTTTTGGAAATCCTGGAAATGAACTGGTCCTGAACATGGATGCAATAAGTGTTAGAAGTTAATCAGTTTTTTTCCTCCGATTATATTTGTCATATACATTCATGACAATGAGTTATCTCTCTGATTGACTTACTAAAGTAACTTCTTCAAAGGAAACAATCTTTTAATGATTCTGACACTAGTAATGTTATGATTTTTATTGTATATTTGACATGTTCCTGATTTTCTCATGTTACTATAGTTATAAATTACTGAGTTTATGATATATACTCTGCTATAGAGGAATTTTAATCCAGCAACACGACTGTTCTGGCAAAGGATCACCTTCTAGGTCTATGTAATCTTCCTGGGAAACAGACATGCTTTGGCCTACAGGATGATCTGACTGGAATAAAAACACACAAAGTACTATACATTTTTAATTCCAAACCATGAAAATTAGGTTAGTTTGTGGAAGTAAACTGCCATGTTTGAAAGTAATGTCTAATTGAGGAACAGACAAAGTGACAAATCAGAAAAGATTTGAAAGAATGAGGCATAGATATACCCAACTCTCATGAAAGTAGACAGGAAAGAAAATCAATTTAAGAGAACAGCACTGCCGCTGCACACACACACACACACACACACACACACACACACACAAGAGAGAGAGAGAGAGAGAGAGAGAGAGAGAGAGGGAGAGGGAGAGGGAGAGAGAGAGAGAGAGAGAGCAGTTTTACAGAGACAGGTTGCAGGTGAAGACAGAATGAGCTGGAGAATGAAAAGGAGCCAGAAGATTAGAGCAGATAACCTAATCAGTTGGTTTGCGGCCAAGCAGAGCAATAGTGTCAGAAGCTGAGAGAAGCCAGTTTGAATCAGTCAGGTTGGAAAAGAGAATGGGACAGAACCGACGAGTTGAAGCAGCCAATCAGAGTTCAAAAATAGCTAGAAAAGGTAACTTTGTTCAACAGTAAGCCTCCGAGACAACAATTACATCTGGCAAATAAAAGTTACATGTACATTCTGCTTCCTGTGCTTTTGTGTGATGACTCACAGCAGTTCTGTGAAGCTATATGCTAGTTTTAATTGTGTTGGTTTGATCAAAACTTAGTAACTTGAAAGAGCATCATTTAAATACCCATCAATTATGCAGGTGGAAAATCCAGAAAGTTGACAGGAGTTTCCATAACTGTTTGACTTTAATATCTATTTAGGGTTCATGACTTTAGAAGTGGCTCAAATGCTATGGATGGTACGTTTAAAATATAACCCTTGATGCTGAACACATCACTAAAATGTTTAAAGATAGAGATTAAAACTCAAAAACCCTGCATATGATCCTTTAGGTTTCTTTTTATCCTCGCAGTGAGGTACTTTAACATACTAAGACTTTAAAAAGACACCGAAGATTCAAAATGTGAATTCTACAACAACAACAAACACACACCAGCAGCCCCATTGATTGTGTGGAATCAGCCTCAGAATTGAGTCTGTATCACTTAGGCAAATGTTGATCAAAGAACTCCATCTCATGTAGACTCTGATATAAAGGGTGTGGATAGAAAACACATTTTGGTGGACATTGTGGAAATAACTTGTTTTATAGTTTCTCTAATCACTACATCACATATTGTGATAAAAAATTACCCCTCTTTCTTCGAATTCCAGAAACAAAATGTTATTTCTTATTTTTTTTCTTTAAGTTCTCTGAATTGGACTTTCCACATTTCTCCAACTCAAATTCAGGCACTAGTCATCTAAATTTACCATTTCTCTATTTTTGTTGCTGGAATAGTCTTTTTTATTATAGTCCAGCTTAGTTCTATTCTATCTGAAGACTTCCTCTAAAGTATCAGCAAATGCTTTTAGTTCTTCCCTCTGCCTCTTAGGCCTCCCTTACTTGTTATTTCTATTCTAACATAATGACATGTACATAATTGAAAATGCCATTTGTTTTCTTCCTATTCAAAGATGTAACAGGTTCAGTGATGTCTTTTCATTTTGAGCTGACACTGTCCCTTCCAACCCAGGCTTTCTTTGTTTAGATACTTAATATACTTCTAATGTTATTAACTTAAAATATATTTCATACTCATTAATCACTGTAAGATGATACTTCTTCTACTTTGACTTTCTTTGAGGCTGCTAGAATCTAGGCCATTAAAATTTCTCAGACTACAATTGTTTAACAAAGGTGAGATCTTAGTACAGTGTTGTTAAGAGTCTTGTAACACTTTAATCTCTTTGAAGGGTTTTATGAGATATCATCACTATAATTTCTAATCTTTTCCTGTGTGTTTGTGTGTGTGCAATACACAAATATACGTACGTGTGTGTGTGTGTGTGTGTGTGTGTGTGTGTGTGTGTGTAAACTAGAGATCAACACTCTGTATTATTTGAATTTTGAGAGAGTGTCCCTTACTAACCTTGAGCTAGGCTACAGTTCCTATCTGATGAGCATCAGAGACTGTCGTGGTTTGAATGTGAACAAACCCTCTTAGACTCAAATGTTTGAAAGCCCAGGGAATGGAAATATTTGAGAAGGATTAGGAGGTGTGGCCTTACTGAAGGAAGCCAGTCACTACAAGGGAACTTTGAGGTTTCAAAAGCCCACATCACCCATATGGAGCAGGATGTAAAGCTCTCAGCTACTGCCCCAGTGCCATGTGTGTCTTCTTGCCACAATAATTATGGGCTAAACCTCTAAATCTCTAAGCAAGCCCCTATTTAAATGTTTCCTCCTATAAATTGTCTTAGTCATAGTGTCTCTTCACAGCTATAGAACAGTAACTAAGACCTATCTTTGCCACTTCAGTGGTGTGATTATAAAAGCACTCAGTCACATTCAATTATTTTATCTGGGTTCTAGGATTTCTCTTAGATTCTTGTGCTTACATACCAAGCATCTTAAAATAAGATGTCTTCCCAGCTTTCTAAATACTGCTTAAATGTTTGTGTACTTACTCCTATGAGATTTTTTGAAATCTTGAGGTGCTTACACATTTAACAATCTTCTGCTGGGAGAAATTGAAGAAGATGAATAATTTGATTTTTATGCCTAGCAAGCATAGGCTTCCATGCACATTGTGCTTGAAACCTTAAGCTTTCTCTCAGCTTATGCATTGCCTCAGATAAAAACCCTCAGCTATTTTAACTGTTACAAGTGATTCTTGCCACATTTTTTACAACTAACAATGGTTAAATTTTTGTTCATCCTTGACAATTTCTTCTCCTCAATTGCCTCAACTTTATCAACTATCTCTTTGAGGTCCTTTCAACTCCTGTAATGTCTTTCAGATCTCCATCAACTGTGGTTACTCCAGAAACACCAGAACAATTATAAATTCACATATATAAATAATCATTAAAAATGGGCTTGTGTGATTTGATGCTATGAGGTCCTAAAATTTTCAATTGGCAATACAGACATCTGAAACACCCAAAACCAAGAGTAAGTTGTCTAAGAGCTCGTATGGTAACAGAAGATCCAAGAAAAGCCCAGTCTATGCTTCATTTAATATTTTAACTTACTTATTTTTTCATTTTATTATATAGAAGAACTAAATGTATCATCTTGGTCATCAAACAGGAAGAACTCCCTGTTCCTCAGGCTTCCTGCTTTATTCGAATCCTCAAGTCGCTAGATTAGGACTACCTGTAATAGGAGGAGTGTGCAGGAAAGACAATCTGCTATACTCAGTTTACTACCCCATTATTTTAATCATCACAAAATGGGAATATCCACAGAGAGGTATCTGGCTGAGCACCTAGGCATGCATTCAGTCACCCAGTCTTGTTGAGAATAGCATTTACACTCACACAGGTTCCCTCAGCAATTGCATGTGGTCTGCTCCAAAATCAAGGTACACACATTGGGTTATACAGTGTTGTCATTTTTTGGCTACTCTGTATTTCTGTCATAATTATTGTTGCTTTGTAAGAACCTGGCATCAATCAAATTTTGGTGCCCTTAAATGAGGAATCCTATGTCTATGATTTCAGCATCATAGTAATGGAGGAATGACAGAACCAAAGATAGTATCTCTGTTCCAGTGTTTTGTCGACGAGGGCACAGAGGGTACCTGGAAGAGAATGGGGGACAAGAAACATGAAGAAGGACTCCAAGACAAGAGTCTGATCAAGGCAACAATTTTATTTTTTCCCAAGGCTGAATTTATACCATAACAGGGGTGACAGAGGGAGGTGGGAAGTAAGAAACATTTATGCAGGCCAAGGACACAGTATTCCTGTGGTCAGCTAATGTCAACAGGATGTTGGTTTTTCAGAAAGGTTACAGGTTTGTCATATTATTTATTAGTCAGCAGGATGTTGGTTTTTCAGAAAGGTTACAGGTCATCACATTGGGTATCTTGACATCAGATGTATTTCTCAAGAAGGTCAGAACTTTATCATATCATATCATTATTCGTCCTAACCACCAGATTTGTATTAGTCTTTTGCAGCTGGCTGGGGATTTTCCATGAACCCAGTCATGCTCAACACTAACCATAATATTAACATAAATAATGGAGGGTTTCAAGGGCATCGCTCCCAACAGTGTTCCATGTATGTATATATATCTGTTTTGTGTTATATGACTTCCCCACAATATGACTATATTAGGGTAAAAATAACTGCTTCATAGATTTCTGGACTTCAAGGATGAGTCTTGTAATAATCAAGGCTGTATTAATAACTTTTCTACTGATGTGAACAAATGCATGGCAAGAAGCAACTTAAAGAGGGGCTTACAGTTTTAGAATGTACAGTCTATCATACCATACAGTGGAAGGATGAGGCAGATGGTCACACTGTGTCTACAGTAATATAAATCCTCATGAAGTGGGGCTAGTCTAAAAAACCTCAAACTATACTCCCCAACAACCCTATTGTACTTCTAGTGCATTAATACCTACAAGGGGCACCACAACCTTCCCAACAAAGCACAGCAGGCTGTGGCCCCGGTGTCCTGAGCCTATTGAAACATTTTACATTTAAGCTGAAATCAAGGCTGAGCTGCATCAGCTCCTATGATCAACTCTTAAAAGTATAGAGCTTTCACTATTGGCTAAAATAGTTATAAGGCTACCATATCAGAGGAGAAGGGGTATAGGTACTTCTTCCTGAAGAAAGTAATAATAAATAGCTTAGGATCATATTTCAAGTTACCAGATGTAGGTTCTTTCATTTTCTAGGTCAGGAATTTTAGTTCTAACAATCTGTGATACTGTCTCTAAAGATACCTAATAGCAGGCAAAACCATGGTGTAAGCCAGAGGGCATGTTCAAAGTCACAGCATTATCCTACTTTTCTTCAAATGCACTATTCAGATGTTTTTCAGCATCCTAGAGCTTCTGGAGGAAAATTAACTTCTACTTAAAGTTATTTATCTATTTGGCATATATTTATTTTTGCCAATAAAAGCTACATTTTGGAGTGAGGACACCATTGAACAAGAGAGATATCTCCTGTTTCTCACAAAATGTAGGATTTTTATTATGTTTATTAGAATCCTTATTTGCTATTTTCACTACTATGTCCTTGATTTTGTAATACTAAAATTCGTTTTTAACATTGGTTACTCTGTGTGATATGGTGCATTGATTTCACCAATCACTCTGATTTGTAGTTAGCCCTCAAAATTGAAGTTCTTGGTTCTCTCTCTCTCTCTCTCTCTCTCTCTCTCTCTCTCTCTCTCTCTCTCTCACTTGCTTCTGACAATGGGAGAGTACACAAGATGATCCAAATATCCTTAAAAAGTACTTTTCCATTATTTTCTTACAAGTCTGATGGCTATTTAATGGCCCTTCCTATAGAGCACACAGATAACCAGTCATAGAGCTAATTGGGCCCCACTGATATTAGTATGTATGGACTCCACTATGATTATTTAAACATGATATATACCTAAATAATCACCTCTGAAATCATGAAGCTTTTGAGAACAAATGATTATGACACAATAGAAACTATTACATAGTTTTCCTTAAATATATGTTGATGATTTGTGTTATAGAGATGACTCTCTACTCAACAAATTTGTGCAGCTGGCCTTGGTAATCTCTGAAGTTCAGTTTAGATTTTATGCTTGCCCTGATACTATATTTGAAAGGATCTGACAGTCTATTTTAATACCATATTTACATATAGAAATCATTTTTGCCATTCACTGATTAGTTAATTTCAGCTGCTAATCTAACTTCACAATTCTAAGAGTTGCACTGATCATAACAATTTGATTCTTCTAAACTGAGCCTTTTAAGACTTCTGTATCTTACAGAAAACTTAACACTTAAGACACCTTAGTTTAGAATAGACACCTTAGTGTCTATAGACACTAAGTATAGACACCTTTCCCTATCATGTAAAGAATTCTAGTGCATCAGCATACAATGTACTTTGGATTTTTAAGATTGAATTATCTCAAATGCAATCTGGAACATTCTTTGGCAGGGATCTTTACTTGGGCTCACTCAATTCTCATTTATGTTTTAAATAGACACACAATAGGCCTTGCTTATTGTTTTAATTTATGTTCTGTTTTAATTGCAATGAAAGAAACAATTTGAAAGGAGGCAATGTTTTGGCCTATGGTTTCTGAGCTTCTACTCCAGTCAGTTGTCTCTGTTGTGGTGAGTCAGAACACTGAGGAGGAAGAAGGTAATGAATGAGAGCTATTCATATTGTAACATCTATTTGTTAGCTGAGTTTTTCTTTTGCTTTGATTCATCTCTCTTGCTAACTTATTGGATATTGCCACCGATGTGTGTAGGTATTCCCCACTTAGTTGTATTTGAAAAAACATCACAGACAAATCATGACGAAATCATTAGTGGTAACCTTTGAGTTGTTTTCCCAGTCTAATTAAATTGGCAATCAAGGCTAAACATCAACTTTCTTTAAAACACAGTATTGAATTTAAAAGTCTCCATAAAGACACATTACATCATAAAGAGATCAAATCTCTCATCTAGCTCCTTGGCCTTGAAATTTAGTAACACAGTAATGTATCTTACCAGGAGACCCTAAATAGTTGGGTCAAGGATCTGGGTTATGAGAATATGGCTCAGTGGTGAACATCGTGTACTGTTCCAAAAAAGGACCCAAGTTCAGTTCGCATCATCCACATCGAGTGGCTTACAAACACCAGTAACTCTAGCTCCAGAGGCTTCCGAAGCTTCTAGCCTCTGTAACAACTGTTCATATCCCCATACATGAAATTAAAAAAAATCATAACCTGTGATGTATCTTTATTTGCTATATTCTCTCTTTTCCTAGACTTCTACTTACATTTCTAGTGTTCTTGTTTCTGCTTTTCTGCTTTGGGTATTAGACCACCCATTTGACCTCACTTCTTGGATGTGCAAGACTCAGATCTATGCTTCATCCTCAGCTCTGCCCACTTCCTCTTTCATTCCTACCATTTACAGTCTCTTAGGTTGTAAAAGAAAATCACTAATAGAGCTAAACTGACTGGCAAATCTAACCCAATGAACTTGAACTAGCTTGCTGCGAAGCACTCCAATTTAATTATATGCAGCATAGCTATCCCCTTGCTAGTCAGTGGGTTTGTTACAGACAATAACCACATATTTTTCTTTACTTCATGGCACAGTAAGCCATTTCTGGCCAGAAGGTTAAAAACAGTGTTCATTTATGTGCACACTTATCTTCCATGTTCTCCACGTAGATAATTCTCCCCATCTGTCGGTTTATCTGAAGTAATATTGCCACACCCTACCTCATTTCTTAGCTTTCTTTTCCTTATTATTAAGGATCAGTATTTGAAATCACCTACAGTATCAGGCAGAGTTATAAGGAGGAACACAGAGATAGAATGTATGTGTGTTATTAAAGGGGACTTCTTCAATTGGCTTCCTCAATAGGCACTGTGTAGTTAGCTCTGTAGCTGCTCAGGCTAGGAATTTGGATGCTGCAGAAATGGGAATCTTGTTCTGAAGGTTGTCAGTTTCTGTAGAGTTGCTGGCATGCAATCCACGTGGCAAAGCTGAAGTGATTGGACTGTGATGTCAGTGGAAGGTGACATCAACAGTGACAGACGTGCTTGCTCAGGAAGAAGACAAAAGCAGCAATATTGCTATTTCCTTAGATTCCTTCATATCTTACCAGGTGCCACAGATTTACAACATGGGTCATCTCTCTTCCAGTTCTCTAGAATTTCCCTAGATGAATGCCCAAAAGTCAATGTCTTGGGTGTTTCTAAACCCTGCAACATGACAGAGAATTCCACCCTTTTTGCACAAATTTGCCTAAAAAGAGCTGCCTCTCAAGGAAACATTTTTGTCTCTCCTCTGTTAAATCCATGTTGGCCAGAGTACTTTTCCTTCATGGAAACTTCATGGTGAATATTTGGAAAGTGAAGAGAGAACCTATTTGGAAATAGATGATATTTTCACTGTAGTGTGGACTGTTGTTGCCAGAGACCTTGTGTTTAGTTTTAATGCCTGCATTTTAAAAACACAATTTCCAAACTGACATATTTCCAACAATGAAAGGAAAGTTGATGAAGAGGGTTAAAACATTTTGTTCCTTTAGAAAATGATTTTAGGAGCATTTGTTGGTATTTTGTAGGGTGGAGAGGTTATATATTAAAGAAAGTTTCTTTTTGTGAGGGATAGAAGAAGAGAGGGAGAGAACGAGGGGAGAGAGACACAAGAGAGAATATTTCTTTTTATTTTATGAAGTACTAAATATATCACCTAGAATCATAAAGAAATTGAAGCATGTAGTATAATGATACATTAAACTCAACAAGACAAATAAAAGTACAGCTGAATTTTTGTTTCGAAACATGCAGGCCTGTGTACTGGAGGCTATGCATGGAGATTTCTGGCAAGGCCAGGTGGGAGAGTTCTAGTGCAGGGGAGAGAATGTGAGTAGGGAAGGGAAATTGCCTCAGCGAGGCTGCTGCCTCCACTGCTGCTGTTGCTGCTGTTGCTCTGAGATGCAGCACTGGCTGCACTGAGCTGAGCTGGGCTGAGCCACAGAAAAGCTGAGCAGCCAGTGAGAGGAGAGCTTCTGGCAGCTTTTCAAGTGGCACGAGTTACAACTCTTATGACAGATGCTTTCAGACGGTGGAGTAATTCTCACATACACCTTTATTCCTTCTGGATGGGCTCCTATATACAGTTTTAGGGTGGGCTGGAGTCTGACAGTGTGTGCTTCAAATTGGCTTGGCCTGAGAGGTTGGGGGTGCCTCATCTACATGTGGAAAGGCTTGGGGCTTTTGCCCCTACATGACTGATGGCCACATTCTCTCTAGGGGTAGTGAAGGGGCTTCAGCTATGTGACAGGGGCCTGGTGCTAGGAGCAGGCAAAGATACTACCATCCCTTCTGGGTCTTCAACCTTACCAGGCTCTCACGGTCCACCATCCTGCAAAGACATACACTGATGATATTGTCCATCTTTAGAAAAAGCAGTAAAACAAGAATCCAGATGTTCTCAGTCCCACTGCATTTTTCTGGTAAATGGATGTAGCTTATCACGCAGAGTGAGATAAGCCAGACCCAGAAGGACAAATGTGGTATATGTGGTCAATGTTAGTCTTAAACTTTATATATGTGTTTTAATTTAAATATCCATACAGGTTTTGTAGCTAGTGAGAGGAACAGAGGAGAGGAGAAAATCTTTCAAGGAAGGGGAAATAAAATAGATTGCTGGGGGATGGGAAAGGGTGAACTCAAACAGTAATATTAAGTGAGGAATGGTATGAGAAAGCAAGCAGAGGAGGGAATATGGGGATGGACAGCTAAAACTAAGGCCTTTTGAAACAGCATATGAAAACCTACTGTAAAAGCTTCCTAAAGCATACTCATGTACAAAAATGAATTTAAATAGACTTACTATATAATAAAAGAGACAATGCTTCAACTAGACATCTTATGTCACCAAGTAAAACAAAACCTCCAGTGTCAGGAACGGGTTATATCATCAGACAGATGGGTCCCACACAGCCCCTCTCTCAATGTCACAGGCTGTAGCTGAGGCTATTGGGTATTCTATACAAGCTACTGGCAAAGTCCTATTGCCAAAGACAACAAACACTGCAGTATTCTGTAAAAGGTGATTTTCTTCCATTCGAATTCATATCATGATTTTCTCAAATAGTTAAAAGACTCATCCACCCTTGTGTTTTCCCCATGCTTCCATTTTTTGCAGCCAACATTATTTGCATTACTATTTATCTATATGCTTGATCATTCTCTTACAAAAGAGTCATTGAACTACTCAATATTCTCTCCAGATGGCCTGACTGGCCCAAGATTCTATGGTTAAATTTTGCTTTAGTTTACTCTGTTAGAGAGATAAGATGAGAGGTGTATCCAAGCTTGGGTTAAGCCCAGAGTATTTCCTTCTCTGTTCTAACTATCCCTAGGCCTAGGCCTAGAATCTTCTAACCTAATCTAATATATCAAGCTGACTGATTCAATCTTGCTTCTCTCAGCTTCTCCTGGAATTGTTGTTTGGCCTTATACTAACTTTGACAATATGTTCTTATCTTCTGGATTTTTATTCGATTGTTCATTCTAACTTCACCTGTATTAGCTTTTTCTCTCTGCAACCCATCTCTGTAAAACTATTCCAGTAAAAATTCTCCTTCTCTCTCTCTCTCTCTCTCTCTCTCTCTCTCTCTCTCTCTCTCTGTCTCTCTCTCTCTCTCCCTCTCTCTCCCCCCCTCTCTCCTCCCCTCCCCTCCCTCCCTCCCTCCTCTCTGCTCTTAAATAACCTCTATTTCCTGTGTCGTTCTTGTGTGACTTGAATGAATATTATCTCTGTCTCAGTCTGTCAAATCTTTCTCTAATTTGTCAATTTATCTGCCCCTCAAACAGACATCACTTTCTAACATGCTGCTTCCTTCTACAGATGAACCGTACCTTCATTTTTATGGATTAAAGATGTGTATTAAGGGCATTTCTGAATTCCAGCCAGATTGTACCGTAATCCAGGGTATGTCTGCATTACAACTGGATTGTATAGACCTAGAACATCTTAGGATGCAATCCCTGGGATAGAGGCCTGTTGCCGGATTAAAATTCCTCTATACTATAGGACCAGGAATAAAATACCATTGAAAATGTATTGCTTATTTCACTTAATGCAGGATACTGCTCAACTCTGTGTTCAATAACATAAAAGTGACACAAAATATGTTTTCAAACAATAGAATACTTTTGAACTATACATTTTTAACTGTTTTGTCTTTGACAGTTTCATACATATAATATATTATTACTCTTTCTGGTTACCCTCTCTTATTTTTGAACCACATCTATAACCCCACTCACTTCAGTCCTTTCATGGATTTTGTTTTGGGAGCCATTTAATTGAATCACGGTCATCTGTTGTTGTGTGACTATTTAATTGGAACAATCCATTGGGATCCTGGTGGTGGCCACAGTTAGAAGCTATGACTCCCCTCTCCTTGAATCTGTCAGTAGCAAATGATTCAGCAGGGAGCTTCTTCTCTATTTATACAACATTACTGCTAGGCCTGTTCTTGTACAGAGTTGGTTCAGGGATCTACAGCTGCTGTGCTTTTATGGTTGAAATTGTTGCACCTTACCCAGAGCTGCCATTTTAGATCTTTTATCCCTAGCTTCTCTCACAGCACAAGACATTGATCCCTTTCTATACCAGGCCTAAAATCCTGTCAGGAAGCAGGTGGCAACCATCCTAACTGTAGTCCCACTGTTGCACTTGTGGGCACACCTTACTTGGTAGGTTGATCTGTTAGTTCATAGGACTTAAATCTGGGCAAATCTCAGAAACTTTCATAGTATGTTCATGGGGCTGGAAAGCTGGCTGTCAGGAAGGATGCTTTCAAATCAATTCTAGCTCAATTTCTCTTTATCATGAAACCAGCACGTGTTACCTATTCAGCAAAAATATTCTTAATGTTTAGTTCTGTTGGGCAAATGCTAGAATGACAGGAGTTTCTATAATTTTGGAGGTCTTATCACACATCTCTTAAAACAGAATGCATCTTGCCTCTAACTCTAGGGCTTTATGATTTAATAAACTACCACCTTTAGGAAAAGCTTTTCCAGTTGAACTGGCTGTCTCCTTTAAAACATATTTACATACACCCAAAAGCACGTGTTGTGTATTAAAGACATCTACTAGTTTGAGTGGCTTCATTTCCTATCCTGTTCCACATTTCTAATCCACATATTTGGTTGAATCATAAATGCATTGATTAATAAGCTGCACTCCACCAAGTTTTAAAAAAACTGAATCAAAGGAACATATTGTACATGGCATATATTTCTGTTTTGTGTCATTTATTTTGATCTGTTCTCCATCCAGATGGACTGCAGCATATGCTTCATATATCACCAGAGATAAATAGTGGAAGGATGAACTTACAGTCTAAGAAAATCATTTTTGCCTTCACACTAAATCTAATTTAATTTTCTGTAAAAGCAGAAACCGCGTTAAAATAAATATTGCTGTGGTCCTGTCATATACCAACTCTATTGGCAAGAATCGATATCCTCAAGAGCATATTTTCTCCCTGAAATATATCACCACACTGACAGAACTCTCCTTGGACACATCTGAGAACATCACCATTCTAACAGAAATTTTCCTTAACTCAAAAAAAATGCTAGAGGGAACACACAGAGCTTCATGATGCTGCTCTTATGGTTTTCTTACTTGAAATGGCACTCTTAAATATTTGAGCTTAGCATAAATATGAATATGCAAATAGAGTGTACCAGCTGTGCATGTGAAGAAGAGGAATGTGTTCCACTCTCACTGGCAGCATATGAGCTCCATTCTTTTTTCAGAGACGCCTTCCATTCCATTCTTCTTAAGAAAAGCACATAAGCTCTCTAGAGCATATCACAGAACGATCTTCTATGAGTCTATTTCAAAATAACTAAATAAGGAAACTTCCAAAAACTATCTATGGCTATCTGCTTGGCAACACCGCTTGCTCTTTGCTAACTTCGAAAGCTGGGATATATCCAGGACCTCCGAGGCCTCTGGAACCACACTGACTTTCTGCCCTGCTTTTTTAGACCAAGGGCACGATTAAACTGACTCTCCTCATTAATGCACATTGGCTAGACAGTTAATTTTAATAATCAATTCCTAGCCTAAGAATGCTACTATTTCTTTTGTTGCATATTATTTTTCCAAGCTGACCGTGCTTTAGAGCCCTAAGCTGGAAGGAAGTCAGAGGGAAGAGGCAAATGCTGAAGGAGGGGATGATTACCAAGTGTTAGGGCGTGGCTGGCTGTACATAGAGCTCACGCTTGTCTTACATACAGATAGAATTGTGTACCCAACAGCAAGGAAGCTGGCAAGATGTAGGAGAGCAGAACTCATTTCTTCAGCGTAGAGAAGACTCAGCAAATGTGCCTCCTTGACATGGTGCTATTCATGCATGCTTCTGAATAGCATGAACTAAATGCTTGAAGTAATATTTGATGATAATATGGCCTGAAAATCATTCCCACTTTTGAATTGTAGGAAAATACATAATAATACTTAGTGTTTGCAACAAGTAGTAAATTAAGTTTCTAAACCTTGACTCCACAAATGGCCCATATAGACATTTGAGTCTAATTCTTTCTTTCATTTTATTTATTTAGTTTGTTCTAATCTTATAATAGTATGATAAAATACCTTCTACCAAAACTTTTACCTGGTTGTATAGCACACAGATAATGAATAGCAGGCTGTTACAAAAGAAGCATTTTCATCCAGAAAAATCCAGGACTCCTTAGTTTCACCCTCTCACTTAGGAAACACTATAGCCACTGAGAGAGTTTTCTTGATATTGGGTTGAAAAGCATTGCAAACATTCATGGGTGCTTATGAATGCTTAATCATTCATATCTCATTGACTAAGCATAAACTTGAACAAAAAGGTGGATTACTTGGATAATAATTTTTCTGACATATACTTAGCAGCAATGAAAAGAATGGATAATCTGATGTTAGACTGAGTTTTAACTGAATGACTTTTGAGTAAAAAGACAAAGATGGAAGGTTTAGAATGAGAATGGCTCTCCAGTGGTTGAACAACCTACATGCAACAAACAGACTAGCAAACCCAGAGGAGAGAGATTTACCAGGAGTTTGTCTTTGAAGTTCATCTATGCTACTCTTGGGTCTAGAGCCTAGAGCAGAATTTAGATGTGTTGGGACCATAATTCATGTAAGCTAATTCTTCTAAGTCTTTCTCATAGAAAAAGATGTATATCAAACCAGGTGCAAATGCAGATTTATAGAAAGGTTGTTAGTAAGGTCAATAGATCCATTCTGTTCTGTTCCTCCAATAAGTTTGAGTAATGCAACCATAAAATTCTTTTGATTGTCATCCTGTTTTTTTGTTTTGTTTTTTTTTTGATGATGATGTTGTTTTATTTTTGTTTTTGCTTTTGTTTTTTCAATCTCTGGACTTATGAGTACTGGAGAAAGAATTCTCAGACTGGAGACAAAGAATGAAAACAGAAAAGCCATTTACTCGTATAGACCATACACTGCTTCTCTTATGCCTTTATTGGGACATGCGTGCAAATTGATGGTGTGATTTGCTTTTCTTCGACAATTTTTAAGAGAAAAATGATCACAGGAATCATTCTGCCAGTGAGGTGCAGTATCCATCACAGATTATTTACTTCTTTTTTTATTTTTATTTATTTATTAAATTATTTTATTTATTTACATTCTAAATTTGACCCTGTTCTCAGTTCCAGAGTTCTTCACCTCATTCCCCTCTTTCCTTTGCTTTTTGAAAGAGGATTCCCTCACAGACAACCACATTCCACCCTCAGCATCCCCATTCCCTGGGGCATGAAGTGTCCACAGGATTAGGTACATTCTCTCCCACTGAGGCCAGACAAGGCAGTCATATGCTACATATGGGCTGTGGGAAATTTGTATGCTCTTTCATTGGTGACTTTGTCTTTAGGACCTCTAGGGATTTGGATTAGTTGATACTGTTATTCTTCCTAGAGGTTTGCCATGCCCTTCAGCCCCTCCAATCCTTCTCCTAACCCTTCCATAGGGGTCCCCAACCTCAATTCAATGTTTGGCTATAAGCATCTCAGTCAGCTGTTGGTAGAGTCTCTCAGAGAAGAGCCATGCTAGGTTCCTGTCTGTACACAAAACATGGGATTAGTAATAGTTGTCAGCGTTTGTTGCCTGCTCATGGGATGGATCCCAAGTTGGGCTGGTCACTGGATGGCCTTTCCTTCAGTCTCTGCTCCATTTTTGTCTCTGCATTTCCTTTAGATAGGAACAATTCTGGGTCAAAATTTTTAGAGATGGGTGGGTGGCCTTGTCTCTCCATGGGGGCCATTTCTACCTACTTCAGGTGGTCTCTTCAGGTTCCATTTCCCCTCTGTTGGGCAACTAAGGTCATCCTCTGCTCTTCTTCATTTGTTGCACTTGCCTTTCTCTATTGATCTCCATCAAAGCCAATCTTAACTGTTGATAGGCTAACTTGGTAACAGATAATCAGACACTATTACTCCTCTGGTTTAAATAACTTTGATTACTTCTCATGACCAAATCTCATTCACTTGCTATAGTTTGTGAGGTCCTGCATAGATGAAGTCCCCAAAATATTTCCCTTCCCAGGCCTGTTGGGCTTTTTATTTGAATTGCTGCAGACACATTGATCTACCCATCGCTGTGTGAATATATAGCTAGACTGCAATATTTTTCTTTGCCTGCAATGTTCATTTCCTGTTCTCTAATATTTGGTTTTGTAGATCTCACTAAAAAGAGAAGTCATATCTAAAATATCTGTTATTGCATAGAAGAATAAACCTTCTTATGGGGTCAGAGCTCTTGTTTTACATGACAGCTGTCATGCTGCCATATCAGCATTTAACTGCCTTTGCTTCATGCTTCTCTGCCTCTGGCTGGAGCTTCAAAATAGATAAAATCTGAGTTAGAAACTCTGCTGGAACATTGGAGAAATTATTCCCTGAGACCTAATTTTCTTACCTGTAAAAAAATCACAAACAGAAATATGAGGATGACCAAGCATTTCAATCCATAAAGAATATTTAGATTAGTCTATGGTGTATGGAAAGATCTTTAAAATAATAGTTTCAATTCATTTATGTATTGAATTGAAACTATTATTTTAAGTCTCTCCAAAAATTATTGAGTAGCTGTTGAGTGACTCAAGTTTTATAATTCACCACTGCTGATCTTCCCACTATTGAGTTCTCAATCATTTTGAAATTCTAAGTAGCTAGTTCAACAAATATCACATGTGTCTAGGATGTCCATCGATACAACTACTCGACCATTAGGTTTGAACACTTGGAAATTGGATGCTTGTTTCTAATCCTTTTCATTAGGTAAAATTTTCCAGCTTAGAGCTATGTTTCATACCATAAAGCTGTTTCTCTTAATGGTGGAGAATTTAAACAACCTAATTAAAATGAAATACTGTCTCTCTTGTATGCAAAACAACTATGTTTATAAAGACAATACATTATGAAATTACATTGGATGCACCAACTTATAAATGTTCAAATTATATATTTTAGTCATGATATAATATAGCAAATTTTAATATAATTAGAGTAAATTTCTCCTTGAAATATTAATGAACACAACTGTTTGAAATAAAATATTATTTGCAGGATTTGTATACATATGTATCCTACAAATATTATATATATATGTATAACATATATTATATATATATAGTTATTGATAATACTTAGCCTTTAACACTATATATGGTAGTTTGAATCAGATTCCACAACCTCCCCATGGTCTTAGACGTTTGAATACTTAATCACCAAATGATGGCATTCTTTGGGAGATATAGCAGTTATGATCTTCTTACAAGAAGTGTCACTAGAGTCTGGCTTTGATAATTTAAAGACTCATACAATTTCTAGTGAGTTAACTTGGCTTCATGCTTCTAGTTTAAGATGCTCTTGATACTATGACCTCACCCTCCCATCACAAATTTTAATCTTTTGGAACTGTAAGCTCAAACACACCCTTTCTTATCTAACTTACCTTAGTCATGGTGTTATAGCGAAGCAATAGAAAACTAAGTAATATACTAAGTATACTTAAAGTGGATAATTTTATCTAATTATGTCTACCCTCTCTTAGTTTCTGACAGATCATAACTTTCACTCAAGATTGTGATAAGGATAACTCAAAGCATGCCCTTTCTGTAATAAAAGTATTATGCACAGCATTTGATACCAAATACAGGGTTTTAGGATTTATTATGGTCAATGTGACTTATATAGTATTAGAATAAGAAGTTTTCTAAGATTTCCCTGATGAGGTGTTTCTCAGATTCAGGAATCTATCCAACTGGGAAGAGTTGACATAGATCAACTTGATTTTACTGTGTATTTTCAGAAAGTTAAAAAAGTTACAATGCAGATATGTGTCATGCCATCATATGTTAATAATTCTGGTAAAGTGTCACTATATGGAGTCAGGAATGAGCTAGCCCTGAGACCTTTATTTAAAACTAAATTTTAATTGTATTTAATTGTTTATTTGGAGCATGCATACAGTTGCCAGCATATGTGGAATTCAGAGGACAACACATAGGGATTGGTTTTCTCCTTCCACCATTTAAAACCTTGAGATTAAACCCATATTATCAGGCTTGTTCATCAGCATATTTATTTATGGGGCTATTGATGACTAGATGTTGCATTTTGGAGCTCTTTCAAAACGTTCTTCTTTCTTTAACTTAGAATAAAGAGAAACATCCCAATTTCAAGAAGGTTTTAGGATGTATTGATCAAGTTCAATTCTATTGGACATTTCTGTAGAGGTAGTTTTCTCATCTATACATGAGAATTCTGAAAAGAAAAACATCTTCCATGTAGAACATTCAATAATTCTTAGTGAAGCCATCTGAAGTGCCCAGAATAGAGTCTTTCTGTACCTCAGTGATATATTTTTTAATGAAAGACTTAATGCTTCAATTGGAATGCATTTTCTTCTTCCGGTTTATGAGTCTGTATGGTAGTATGGCTGCAACCCCACTCATCATCACTCTAAGTTCTATCACAAAGCTCCCTAACAGTCCTGTGACATATAAAGTTATTTAAGATTTTTGTTTGTGTGTGTGTTATGTGTTTATGTGTATATGGATACATGTGTGGGTGGGTTCCTGTAAATGTACACGCACATGCATGTGAAGGCCAGATGTCAAACTTGGGAATGTTTCTCTGTCTAATTATTTTTTACAGAAAAGGTCTCTATTTGCTGTAGACATTGCTGGAGTCTCCATGTTTTCGACATTGAGATTATAAATGTAGGTCATTTGTATATTACTTTTTAAAAAAAAATGTTATTTTTTAGTTGTTCATTTACATCCCTCTCATTGCCCCCCTCTTGGTCACTCCCCCATAGTCCTTCCCCATTTTCTCTTCTTTGATCCGGTGGGAACTCCCCTGGGTATCCCCACAACCCTGTCACTTCAAGTTTTCTCTCCCACTGAGGCTAGACAAGGCAGCCCAACCAAAAGAACAAATCCTACATACAAGCAACAGCTTTTGGGACAGCCCCTGTTCCAGTTGTTTGGGACCCACTTGAAGGTGCGCATCTGCTACATATGTATGGAGAGGCCTAGGTCCAGCCTGTGTTTGCTCTTAGGTTGGACCCTGAAAGCCCCAAGGGTTCAGGTTAGTTGACTCTGCTGGTCTTCCTGTGGAGTTCCTATCCTGTCTAGGGCCTACAATCCTTCCTCTCATTCTTCCGAAGAGTCCCCAAACTCCATTGACTGCTTGGCTATAAATGTCTCTATCTGTCTGAGTCAGCTGCTGAGTGGAGCCTCTCAGAGGACAACATGTTCCTGTCTGCAAGCATAGGAGTATCATTAATAGTGTTAGGGCCTGGTGCTTGCCTATTGTTGGCCTCTCCAGGTCCTATTTCCCCAGTGTAGTAAGTCATAGCTAAAGTCACCTCCATTGATTCCTGGGCACCTAGTTATCCTAGGTCTCTGTCTCATCCTGGAGATGGTCCCCACCTCCTTATCCCCATTGGTTTCAGATTTCCATTCATTTTCATGCCCATCTAGCCATCTCTACTGTCCTTCCCCACACCTGATCCTGAAATGCCCATCTCCCTCTTGACCTCCCCTCCCTCTCAGTTCCCTTCTTCTATCTGGGTCTTGTGACTATTTTATTACCCTTTCTAAGTGAGATTCAAGCATCCTCACTTGAGCCTTCCTTCTTGTTTATATTCTTTGGGCCTGTATAGCATTGTACCTATATTTTACAGCCAATATATGCTTATAAATGAGTACATACCATGCATATCCTTGTGGGACTGGGTTACCTTACTCTGGAAGATATTCTCCATTTCCATTCATTTGCCTATAAAATTCATGATGTTTTTGTTTTTAATAGATGAATTGTATTCCATTGTGTAGATGTATCACATTTCGTTTATCCATTCCTCAGTTTAAAGACATCTACGTGGTTTCCAGTTCCTGGCTATTAAGAATAGAGCTGCTGTGAACATAGTTGAGCAAGCGTCTGTGTGGGATGGTGGGACATTTTGGGTATATGCTCAGGAGTGGTGTAGCAAGATCTTGATGTAGAAATATTGCCAGTTTTCTGAGAAACTGCCAAATTGATTTCCAAAGTGGTTGTACAAGTTTGTATTCCCATCAACAATGAGGAAGTGTTCCCTTTGCGCCACATCCTCTGTACATGGATTTTAAATGTAGATCATAGAGAGCAAACTTGGGTCCATATTCTTACAGAACAAATACTTCACTCTTCAAGCTATAACACTATGTAGCATGCACTGAACTGCGCACCTCTGGCATCAGAATAGCATTGGCATAATCTCAACCTATTATAGACTCAAGATCATCATTTCAATAGCATTCATGAATCCCATGGGAAGCTCTAGGTTGCTTCAGCTTGCGCTGCATTGTTTGAGAAGTCATGGGTGCAGCGAGTGTTACATAGTAACTTCAAGAAGATTGCAATGAAGCTGGAGGGACGGCCCAGGGAGTGGTTTACAGTAAAGGACTCTCAGAGAATCACAGCAAATGATGAGATGGACAAGGAGATACAAAATTTATCTGAGTTACATGTTTTTAAAATTGTTGTTTTCTCCAAATATAGCTAGAAAGTAGCAGCTTGGTATTGTCTTAACACAAAGTTTACAAACTGGGTTTTGACTGATGACAAAGGCACCACTTCCTAACTCCTTAAAGTCACTTATCCTTGAGGCGTGCTATACATCTTCCAAATAGCAACATCTACAAGGTGGAGCCCATTCAGCAAGCTTTCCTCACAGGACAACTTCTTTAATGTAATATAGAATATATACAAAGTTGCTGATATTCACTGTTTATTGAATAGATGGTAATAAAACTTATTTTTAAAATAACACATTGTTTTAAAAACACCAACTGTATGTGTCTATTGTCCCTGAAATTAAACAGCATACCTTTATTGAGCTTGTTAGTTATAAGATGAAACGTAAATAAACCCATGATTCAAAGCAGACTTTGCTAAGTGTCACATAATCATTTATAACCACAAGGCATGTAGATATTAGACAAAATGGAGACCCGAAAATGTGACTACTGTGGGAATGGCCAACAAATGCAACTTTGGGGAAGTAGGATACTGTCTTGTAGTAGCCCTTTGCATCTAGATGAGCCTTCTGTTTATTGACCCAAGCCTGGTGGCTTACAATGACAATCTATAAATGGTTCTCAAATTTATGAGAGTTGATGGGCTCAATTGAGCAGTTAATACTGCGGGTCTTTGTCGCGCGCCCAATGTCCCGCCAGCAAGAACGACGCGCAGCAACAGGATTCTTCTGCGAACAAGCCTTTACTGTGTTACAGCTCTTCTTAGTGTACAGCCTTCTTAGTGTTGCAGCTCTCTTGAACAGGACCCCGAGCAGCAAAATCAGCTTGGCTTATATAGACAACAGTATGCTAATTATCTCTCAGGATTGGTGGGGCTTGGATCACACCACTACTTGTCCTCCAGTGAAAGGCGGAGAATGAATCACCTCATTAGTATTATTAACGGTCAACTGACAACTGGTGGCATAAACCGCACATGTGCAGTACCGCTGTTCACCACTAGAGGAGCCCTAGCAATGGAACAAGCCTGCACATCGCAGTAAGTCGCTTATATCCAGGCAAAGCTGGATGTCGGTAGCCATCTTTGTTTCATGCCGCTCTCTACAGGTCTTAAAATATTTTCAGTCTGGTTGTAGCTAGAGTTGGAATTCTATCAAGGCTTGACCAGGCTGGATTTCCAAGTGCTCCCTGATTCACACACCTTCAGCTGTTTCTCTCAATGTGCAATGTCTCATCCCTCGAGCCTCCCTGTATGCTTCAGGCACCTTTGTGTAATAGAACAAAGCTATCGGCTTTTGGTATCATGTAATTGACTTCTAAAGCAAAGGAAATAGACTCACAACAGTATTCTGAAGTTTGCCCTGCTTCAACCCTACAATACTATCCTAGTCAGCAAAATTCGAAGTTCAATCTTGACTCAAGGTGGGGGATACTGTAAGAAGGAATATCAGGAAATATGATTTGCATTAAGACCATATTTTGAAACTAGCAGCTACAAATCTCTGGAAATCTATGAAGAATGTTAGGTTTGGCTAGATGATTGGGCAATACGGCTTTTTCTTCCAAGGATCCTGGAAATATCCTTCCATAATTTGTAATTTACCAAAATCAACAAAATATATTTTAACTAAATAGCATTATTTTTTTCTTTTTCCTATGGCATCATGTTTTTAGTTAGTCACAAGGATGGGCCACTGAAAAGGACAAATTGTAGAAAATTTCCTTCAAGCTCTAAAGGTACCAGTATTTCTCAGAAACAGAACGATGTCTCTTATGTTGAAGTACATGGCTCTCATTTCCTCTGCACAATCTGTGTACACAATACCCTCATCTACAGTGGGCGGTAACCAGTAATAACTCATAGCTTCATTGGAGTGGGATTTGATGAGAGTGAGACTTTATATCCCAACTAGCTCATTATTTCTTAAAAGCACAATGGTTTTATTCTGACCCAGGATTTTAAAGTGCAAAGTTCCGTGGAGATACTCAGTGCCCTCTAGAAAAATCAGTTGAGTGGAAGTAAATGCAGATTTTTCTTTTTCTTTCTTCTTCTCCTCTTTTTGCCTTTATTAAAAAAATGTCTTAAATATCCAAACTCTATTGTTCATAGTGTTCATCTCCTATGGTTCAAGCCAGATGTCATGTCTTTGTATGAAACTCATTAAAATTTCACGAAAGGAACAAAGGAGATTTCTGAGCTCTAAATAATTTAAAATTATTTTTAAATGACTGTTCTCCAAAAAGTAGTAAAAGGGTTTAGAAAAATAAAATCCATTTAACACAGAATGCTCTTCAATGCTCAGAATGTAAAAAGCTTAGTAAGGGCCTTGCCCATTTAGCCATTGCAGGAACCTCTGCCTTGGTTTTTTTTTTTATTTGCTTTTCTTTTTTTATATTGGATGTTTCTTTATTTACATTTCAAATATTATCCCTTTTCTGCTTTTCCCTCCACAAACCTCTTCTGTTGAGGGTGCTCCCCCACCCATACACCTACCCTTCCTGCCTCCCCACCCTGATTCTACATTGGGGCATCCAGCCTTCATAGCACTAAGGATGATGCTTGAGAAGGCCATCCTCTGCTACATATGCAGATGGAGACATCAGTCACTCTGTGTGTAATCTTTGGTTGTTGGTTTAAACCCTGGGAACTCTGCGGGGGTCTGGTTGGTTGATATTGTTGTTTTTCCTATGGGTTGCAAACCCCTTTGGCTCCTTCAGTCCTTTCTCTAACACCTCCTTTGGGGATTCCATGCTCAGTCCAATGGTTGGCTGTGAGTATCCACTTCTGTATTTGTCAGGCTCTGGCAGAGCCTCTAAGGAGACAGCTATATCCGTCTCCTGTCAGCATGCACATCTTGTCATCTGCTATAGTGTCTGGGTTTGGTGACTGTATATGAGATGGATCCCCAGGTGGGGAAGTTTCTGGAAGACCTTTCTTCCAGTTTCTGCTCTACATTTTGTCTCTGTATTTCCTACTGTGAATATTTTATTCCCCCTTCTAAGGACTGAAGCATTCACACATTGGTCTTCCTTCTTCTTGTATCTTGGGTATTCTGAGATTTTGGGTTAATATCCACTTATCAGTGAGTGCATACTATCTGGGTTCTTTTGTGATTGGGTTACCTCACTCAGGATGATATTTTCTAGTTCCATTCATTTACCTATGAATTTCATAAAGTCATTGTTTTTGATAGCTGAGTAATATTCCATTGTGTAGATGTACCACATTTTCTGTATCCATTTCTGTGTTGAAGGGGATTTGTGTTCTTTCCAGCTTCTGGCTATTATAAATAAGGCTGTTATGAACATAGTGGAGCATGAGTCCTTGTTATATGTTGGAGCATCTTTTGGTTATCTGCCCAGGAGTGGAATAGCTGAGTCCTCAGGACCTCCAATTTTCTGAGGAACCTCCAGACTGATTTTCAGAGTGGTTATACCAGCTTGCAATCCCACCAACAATGGAGGAGTGTTCCTCTTTCTCCACATCCTTGCCAGCATTTGCTGTCACCTGAGTTTTTGACTGAGGCTCTTCCCCACTTTCTCTTCTATTAGTTTGAGTGTATCTGGTTTTATGTGGAAGTCCTTGATCCACTTAGACTTGAGCTTTTTACAGGGTGACAAGAATGGATCGATTGTTTGTTTTCAAAAAACAGGCTAATACTGAGGAGCTTTTAAAACCATATGTCTTAGCAACAGAGAGTCACAGTTGAACCAGCTAGCACTAGTAGTGTCAGAGGATTACCATTATTACAGGAGCTGTGGGTCTTCCCAGAGCCTGTCCAGATTCCTGCATTTAAATTAGGGGGAGGGCTTTAATAATTGAAAAGGTTCAAGGTTTGGGTACCAAAGTGGGTTAGGTAAAATGCATTTCAGCAGTTCAGTGAACATCAGGGAGAGTTCTTTCCTTAACAGGCAGCCATGAAAGAAAGTGCAACTAAAAACCAAGGAAAGAGGGTGTCCATTAGTGGATCACATATACTTAAATACATGGCCTTCTAATGCACTTTTTGCAGGTGAAAGGGTTTTAAGAAGACATATTTAAGAAAAATGTAAAAAAAAATGAAAGAAAAGGGAAAGAAATGAAGCCAAGCTCTTGACTTGACAGTGGAGTAACGGTGGGGTGTCACGGTGGGGTGTCATTGCGAAGCAAACTTAGTGTCAGTGGACATGCTGCCATGTACAAGGTCGTGGGCTTGTTTGAATTCACCGATGTGAAACTTAACCAGGAAAAAGGCCAAACAGGCACGACCTCTACTAATTTTCCCTTACAAGCAGTGCACTCACAAATATTTTGAAAGCAAATAAGCTATATTAATGCGATTATTAGAGAATTTAATAAATGACTTAGAATTCAGTATTAGATTAATTAAAACTTTTTGTATTATTTTTCCTGAAACGAAAAAACCGTCAGATCTTACAATAGTTCATTAAATTCAAAAATAAAAATATCTTGAACATATACACATTCTATTATTTAACCCCAAACTATTGTGCTACAATTAAAAGTTGTTCTTAAAGTAGTAAAAACTCCATTAAGTTTTTCCACTTAGTACAAAATAAAAATCATTTTCTGAAGTTTCCAACATTAAAGATGTAATGCAAATAAATCTCCCAGGACCTGGGAGAATATGCTAGCAGTAGTGTTTCCTGTTGGATGAACACTCAAGCCTATGTGAGCAAATCCCCTGAGAATGTGTTAGCAGTGGGAATTCTTGGTAGGTGAATACTCAGACTCTCTCTGCTAAATATGTAGCCATCATAATACTTACAAGTTTTGTTTTCCTTTGAGGAAGACCCAAGTTTCTAGGGGTCATCATAAAACTGCATGGTAGGAACACAGCTTGGCTTTGCATCTGTAGATGCTCACTATAGAGAGCTGTCACTGCCCCACAGCTAAATTTACACTTTCTGCCAAACCACTTTCATGTAATCTCAGCAGCTGAGTTATATTATTCACTATAAATAATTTTGCATTATTTATTTAACATTAGATGTGAAATTTTATATCTACTGTGTTCTACTGATGTTTTCTGTTTTGTTGTTTATGTAAATCATCTTCCTAGTATTACATCTGTTGCTGAAGGAAACCATTCGCCAAGTGTAGTCTAGCATAGGAAGAAAACTTATTGTCTGGTCTGTCCTAAACTGTGGTATTCTGGCTGCAGCACTGATTCCCTTGTAGGCCAGTTCAGCTGTGACTTCAGTGACAGTTTCTGAAATATTAAACCATCGTGCATTATATTAGTCATGTCAATATGTTTGAACTTCTATTCCATGTTAGCCATTTTTAATAAATATTCATATAATGATCACATGAGTTTAGTGAAACTAGCTTGAGGCCTTGATTTGTTCAGAGTTAATTTTGACATTTTAGAATTTTGAATTTATAGAAACATTATCTAGACAGTAGAATGATTTGATGATAGACCCACCATGTACATTCTTCTGATGTTAATGTTTCACGTAATTCCAGTTTTGTATATTAGTTTCATCAAAACTAAAATATAAACATTAGTTTGGTGTTAGGTAGAGCTTGCTTTTATATGTCTTTATTTATTCACTGTTTGGATATCACCTAATTCTCAGCCATATTAATTTTATTCTCCTAGATCCTATCCTGAATTCCTCATTGGATTTTTAAATATGATATTCTTGTCTCTATCTATGATAGTTCTTCATCTTTTGACTCAATGCCCAAAGAGTTTATTGCTTATAAGTCCTAATGTGTTTTGTAACAAGTGAAAGTTGTTATAAAGCCTCAATTATAATACATTATTGTTGGCCTTACAGTATAGGATTAACCAGAGTATTCCCTTGCTAGATATAAATGCTTATATATAACAAAGAAATGAAGAATATGTGGTGAGAAGTATCCCCATTCTAGCTGGAAAGATGAAATGAGGTCTTTGAGGAACAGGAGGGAGATTTCTGAAGACACTGAGGTGGCAAAGGCAAAGAAACAACATGTGCAAAGGGCAGGGACTGGATGCAGAGAATTGTTACCAGCAAAACCAGTCTGTGGGATTATGAGAAGGCACAGTGATCAGTTAGTTTCAGATTGGGAAAGCCTCATAAGTTAGACTAAAAGGCATGTACACTTTGCAAGCCATTAAAGTCGTTTAGTGTTATTTTTCCTTCAGACTAGAGAGTACTGCTTTCTTGTTCTGTGCTATGTGACAGACCCTGAGAGACAATCATCACACCATTCTGGATAACCAGTTCCTTTTCATTCAGAATACTGTTTCTCTTAGCTGCTATGCCCCTTTGATATTTAAAAATGATTAGAAAAATCTTTGGAATTAAAACTATCATTCACAAGTATTTTAGAACTTTTCTCTGCTCAAAAGAAATTTTCAACATGGCAGATAAAAATAAACCTTAATAATTCTACCTTCACTGTCGGACTTAGCAAATGTCTTATAAATTAGAAACATGATGGGTATAGAGAGGAACCAAAACTACATAGGAACACAAAATTCCACTAAAATCAAAATCTCTTTCTGCATGCAGACGAAAGTGAATCATCTCCATATAAAAAGACTGGTATTTTATTTTACTTTGAAAGTTCATAATTTTAATAGTCATTTGAAATTTCCAAGCAAAGCATCAAATTAAGCAATTTTATGGTGAATTTATTCAAGGTGCCAAGGGCAAAATTATTCATTTAAAGCATTGACTTAGTGGCTTTGTTTCTGTGAGAAGTTGGCATAATTTGAGACCTCACTGCTCAGTGTGTGGTCAATATCACCTGGGAAGGACTGAAGCTGTGAACACACTTGTAACAACACCCTCAGGGGACTCACATACACCCCAAATTTCAAAAGCATTAATTTAAATTGGATTTAAATCAACAGCAGATTTTTACTTTCTTTTAATGTTTTATATAAAAGTAATATTCATGAAATCATTTGTTTTTTGAAGGTGGTAATCCAATTCAAGACAAAATGTCTCAGAACACTAAAGTTCTAAGAAGGAAGAAACATTGTATCTAATTATCAACCTTTTAAAATTTGCATTTTAGTTTTACCTGAGTGGCAAGGAACAAATGTGGAAATGACTCCTAAGTATCTTTAAATGTCACCTCATTAAGCTTCACTCTTTCTGATTATGTGTTTTTTAATGACTGAATGAACCTTGTTATATCAGCCTACCTAGAAAGTTTTTGATATGGAATTTTAAATGCCAGGCTCTGAAGCCTACACTTAAGTGCGTGGGCAGAGGTTAAACCAAAATACGATTTGTTTCTCTAAGAATATAAATTTCATGGGGATGGGTTAATCATTGCATTCTGATACCTATGTGATTACAAGCTAAATTTTAGAAAATGAAAAGATTGATTTGCCTTTCAAAGGACCCATGTCCTTTTAACGTCCTTATTTTCTTTCATTTTTTTATTGTTTTATTTATTTTTTTTTTTTCTATTTTTTTCCTGTGTTGTTTTTCTTTTCTTTTTTTTTTTTTTTTTTTTTTTTTTTTTTTTGGAGCTGGGGACCGAACCTTAGGGCCTTTGTGCTTGCTAAACCCAGCGCTCTACCACCTGAGCTAAATCCTCAGCCCCTTTATTTAAATTTTAATGGATTTTTTTATTTAAATTTCAAATGTTATTCCCTTTCCCCATTTCCTGTCCATAAACCCCCATCCTATCCCTGTCCCCTTCTTCTATAATGGTGTTCCCCCTCCCTAACAACCTCCTCTTCCAGCCTCCCCACCCTGACATTCCCCTACACTGAGGGGTCCAGTCTTGGCAGGAGCAAGGGCTTCTCCTCCCATTGGTGCCCAACAAGGCCATCCTCTGCTACATATGCAGCTGGAGCCATGGGTCTGTCCATGTGTAGTCTTTGGGTAGTGGTCAATAACTTTTCAAAGTCATGTGCTGATAGAATTAATCCCAGCCATACTCTGAATCTTGAAACATTTGCATTATATCATTCCACACTTACAGCTCAACCAACAGAAACAGGCGCCATATGTGGGAAAGAGTTCTTTCAGAGGAATATGACTGATGATGTCACAGAAAATTAGTGTCTGTTTGAAAACTTGAGGTGGCAGTCAGCTAGTAACTGGAGGCAGGAGGTGGGTACTCAAAAGTGTAGCTACATTTTATGAACTGAACAGATTATATTTGAGAAATCTGTATACTCTCATGTGTATGAGCATATATACACATTCAGAATGTATATATACTCTCATGTATATGTATATAATAACATTGAATTGATAATATAGGTCATAAATTGGGAGAACAGTAAGAAGGGGTATATGGAAGGGTTTGGAGGATGGAAAGGATCAAAAATGTGATTAAAATAATAAAACAAAGGTGGGTAGGTGCAGAGTAAAGGATCAGAGTTAGAGCATAAAACCCAAGCAGATGGATGACCACTTTTGTATTCCCTGAGGATGTCAGGTTTTCCTTTCACCCTGCATACGCCTCTGATGGCCTTATCTGGCTGGCATCACTGGGAGGAGAAGCTCGATGGTCCTGGAAAGGCTCAATGCCCTAGTGTAGGGTAATGCCAGGGCGGTGAGGTAGGAGTTACTGGGGAGCTGGGTGGGGGAGCACCCTCATAGAAGCAAGGGGAGGGGGAGGGGTAAGGGGTTTTCGGAGGGGAACCCAGGAAACAGGATAACATTTGAAATGTAAATACATAAAATATCCAATAAAAAAGAAAAGAAAATATGAATTTTTAAATCTTATACAAATGAATTGTTTTATATACTCTTCATTTTACTCATTTGCTTTTACTTGAGTCCAGTTTTTTTAAATCTCATTGCTGCTTACCTGCCATGTCTAAGTCCACAAAAAACATTTCAACATGATTCTCCTTCCATTTAGCAATTTTCCTTTGAGCCGTTGGACCAATCATACTTGGCAGTGTGCAGGCTGGCAGGGGCTCCTGTCTTTTGTAGACCATTGCTGTCTGTGCTTCCTCAAAGCAGATTACAGTCACATAGCTATTCAGATGATATGCAAATTATATCTAGTCACAGTATTTGAGCTGGAAACTAATTGCTACATAAGCTATTAGTGGCTGATGTTTTATTACTACAAGTATGCCAACGCTAACACTTTATTCAATTTCTCTTTTCAGTACACTGTACCCATTGTTAAATATAACCCATATTGTCCTTTTAATGGCACCTTCATTTTTTATTATGTGCTTAACTTTTAGGCATTTTAATTGTTAATTTGTTGAAGAATCCCTTATACCTAAAACTGTATAGCGGGACAAGGAAGGCAGTAATGTAAAATAATTACCCTTATGTCCAGACTAAATGCTAAATAATGATATGAGAAAAATTGTACCCAGATAGAGATTCTCCATGTCCATTGATCAGTTTGTTCTATGATGCACATCATTGCACAGGATAAAGACAGGAGGTAAAGGCCAGAACGATAGCTCAATGGGTAAAATACATAATATCCAAGCATGAGACCAGATCTTGGATCCCCAGCACCTACTTAAAAGCCATGTATGTTTGTGTCCATGCTTGGGATGTAGTGGGTATCCAGCCTAGAAAAAAACAATGCTAAATTCCTGTTCAATTAGAGATTTGTTCTCAAGGGAACAATTTGGAAACTAAGAGAAAAGGATACCTGATGTCCTCATCTGGTCTCTGCACACCACACAGATCTGGAACACAACACATACATGCATATACATTTACACCTTAGACATACCCACATACCCAAAGAACATAAAAGAAGAAAAGAATGTATAAATAATATCTTATGGATGAATTTGTAACATTAAACAGCATTCATCCTTGAATTATTAAAAGGAAAAAAGTTTGTACTAGGAAGGTCAAATTCACATACATGTTTCTCATAGCCCCTTGCTCATACATAGAACAGCAAGCAAGCCTTCTTCACAAAGTCTTAAGGCAGTTAAAGGCCAGCATCATCTCTGTCACTATTAATAATCGTTTCCTTGGATTTTGGAAATGTTCTGTGCTTGAGAATGTTAAATTATACCACAGATTGGATATGCAGAGACACAGGTAGGAAGTTGCTTCATAGAAGCATTACTTGTATGAATCAGAGTGTATTTGAAGCAGTTACCTGGAGACAGCCTGCTTATGAAAACATCATTCTAACAGATGCTAAACCACAGCATGTTGAAGGAGGAAATGCCTAAGGAGCCAAAAGCAGGAACACTCATATCTCCTCCATGCTCCCTACGCTTGGCCTAGGTCTTTAAGTTCTCCATCTTTATCTCCATGGCTTTCCCATGAAACCACACGATGAAGGCTGAGGATGCTCCTTTTCACTTTATGGTTCCTTTGGTCCTCTTGTCTCTGACTACATTTCTGATTTTTTTCTCTTACTCTCTATCCTTCAGTTCTTTGAGATCAATTTTTCCTTGGAGCTGTTTATTTCTGGGACAACTCCAGGTCTACCAATTACTCTAAGGTTCTATCTACCCACGTACTGGTGTCTCCCTTGGTTGGATGACATTTACGTCTTCTTTTTTTTCTTTCTTTCTTTCTTTCTTCTTCTTTTTTTTTCCTTTTTTACATTAGCCTTTGTATCCTTCATCAGGAAGATTCTTGTTTGTTTACATAGGCATGTATCTGAAATTCTTCTCTTCTTAACTTAGTGTAGACTTATACCCTTGCTTATAGTTTCTAAGTAACATGTTTTTAAGAGTTCAGGCAGGATAAGTGTTAATTTAAACATAACAGATTAAAAGCAGTTGTCATTAATAAAAACTTAAAGACAAAATTATAGGTCTGATTGAGATAAGTATAAATAGAATTGACTACATCTGGACCTAAAAATCCCCTTTCCTTTCTTTTAAAATTTGTTGTGAAAAATTGTCTTAATTCCATCCATGTTGTCTCAGTTGGAATCTATGTCCTGTTTCACAACACCATCAAGAAGAGCAATATGATGTTTTTGTCTGCTTTTACTTCTGTATTTACTTAGCTTACTCCATGTGTTGTTTCTATATGTCTAGACATTGTTGGGTCATCATGGAAATGAATGCTACGGTGTCCTTGAGTGAGTCACAGTGATTCTAGGTGAAAGTATGTCCTACACTTTCTCGTCCCCAAGGTTTGCTGCTTCTGAGTTTAAATATTTCCATTCTTCACTCCACTGGAATAACCACTTTTAAAAGTATTCATCACCCCACTAGTTGTGGAAGCCACTGATATTTGTAAGTGGATGCTGACTACTCCATTCATCATAGATATTTCACTTCATTTATTCCCATGTTACAATGCTGTTCTGTGTTATGAAACCTTTGCTCTTTTTTATTTAAACTTTCCTCATAATTTCTGTATGTGCCAGGTCTTCTCTTCTACACACACTTGTAACCACCACAAGAATTCTAGTGCCTGGTTCCCATAGCTCTTTCCTGATGTAGACTCTACTCAAACAAGCTTTAAATTTCTGTGCATATGGTATCTCTGCTGAAATACTCACCAACTGGTTACATAATCCTTATCACAAACATGACCTCTTTCCTTATTCATAAGTTTTGTTTGTGAATAATCAAATATTGCATTACAGAGTCTTAAAATAGTCAACAGTAAATTCCTAAAAAGACTGACATTTCAGTGTAAGGGCTTTTGTCCTGTATTACATTTCTAAGCATAGGGAATTTGCTTAGAAACCTCTAGGAGTTTGTATTCTATGATAAAAGAAATATTGTTCATGATACTGTCTCAACCTGATAATTGTAATGTTATGAATATTAAAACTAGAAGTGCATTATATAATGGCAGGCTAGGCCATTATTTTCTTTAAAGACCATATGTATATATATGCATGTGTGTGTAAAGACATATGTATGTTTTATTATTAGCTGTTTTTTAATACTTTTTTAATTATTACTTTTAAACTCTTATGTGTGTGTAGATATACATGAATGAGTGGGTACAGTATGGCTGTCAGTTTGTTCCTTCTACCGTTTGGGACACTGAGATCAAATGTCTAGGTTTATAATATATTTTATTGGAATCACAGCATGGTAATAAACTAATAATTAGGATGGCAAGAAAGCAAAGGTTTTGGGAGGAAGGGGAGGTGGTAAGCTGAAGGCAGAGAGATAGATCTACACTATGGAGTTTTATATCACACCCTTAGAATTTTGCAAGCAGAAAATAGAAATAAAATCTAAATCTGTATGGTCTTTTTAAGAAAGAGTAACTCCATAACAGTTTTAGTCCTCAGCTATGAAATTGAAAACTATAAATAGTTATGAGCTAAAGGTAACTCAGAAGACATAGAGTAAAACTGAACTTTGCAAAAAACATTTGGCTTCTAGACAGTATAAGTCACTAGCCATTTCTTCTATCAACTACAACATACTGCAAGTTTAGTAACTTATAGTACCACATGGTTATTATTATTTTAGATTTCTAAAGGTCTGAACACTAAAACTGAGCACATGCTTAGTGTTTAAAAAAATAAAATGCAAGTAATTACTCGCCATGCCATGTGTTTTGGGGGTCTTGAAAGGACCAAGGGAACAATGAAGGGACAGATAAACATGCATGCATAGAAAAGCTGAGATCAGTTGGGGATGTGCTTGCAGATGGATAGCATCAACTCCTACCAGCAACACAAGCCCGTGGGTATTTTGGTAGCAGTTCTCCATAGGAGAATGGTCTCCGGATTATTAGGAACCTGTCTCTTCACTCTCATTTAGACCCTGAAGGAAAATTTTGCCAACCCTCTTGCTCCTGACACACATGCGTAATAGCTGTGCCAATTTCCCATGAGTCCAAAAATGTGTCTTTGTAGACAATACACATTCACTCACAACTTTGCTCACCCAGGGCTACTTTGGCTCCCTCTAGTCACCACTTGTTTAATGTGATATTTTTATTCTTGTGTCATAAGCTTGTGTGGAAGGCAAAGGCTGCTTCTGTTTAACAAATGCTTTAATTTTGTAGGTGTAGCACACATTTTGAAATAAACTTGGGTTTGCCTTATAAGGCCTTCTATGATTTGGGAACATTTTCTTTTTGTCCTCAAGGCAACTTCCTAACAAAACATTGTGGAAATATTCAGGAGGGATCTTACAAGTAACACAGCTTAGCCTTTGAAAAATACGTCATGGGAAACAGGCCATTTTCTGATTGCTAAGGGTAGTTGAGATGTCTCTGTATCATTGAAATCATAGTTTCATGAGGACTATGCTAGACTCTTAAAAACTAGCTTAATTAGGATTGACTGTTCATTTGTTCTTACCACAGTTGGAGGCATTTTGTGGAACATAAAAGAAATTAAATGTCATATTTTTCTGGAAACAAATGGAAGCATTTTAGGTAGGCATTTATACAACCTAAACTTCATTGGCAACTGGGAAGTGAATATGTCTTGGATTAAAGGAATCCAGAAACTCCCTTAGAGGTTGCTATACTTTTAAAAAAGACTAATTTTATTATGTATATTTGAGGTATATGACACGATACTTATGGGATGTATATAGACAGTGAGAGGGCTGTTGTGATCAAGTAGAAGACCTTATCTAAAATCTCACATGCCTGTTTTCTGATGGCAAGGGCAGCTAAAAAATCTACTTATTTAATGAAGTCCAGTCCTATAAATTTATTACCTGTAGTCCTCATGTTGGAAAATGCACAGAGTCTGCTGTTGCTTTTGATTTCTGCTAGGTAAGCTAGAAATTAATAATAAACTGAGTTTCATGGTTTCTTTGATAAAGACCTAAGGACTAGGGCAGCTCTTGAGTATAGACTTCATACTCAGTGCTAAAAAGGTGACTGGACAAACCCAGGGTTCTCTCCTCAGAGCCATTCCCAATCTAACTGCTCCATGGCAATAACATATTTCCTAGATTAAAATCTGATCATTCAAGTCACTTAAAAGCAGAGGATTGCCAACACTTTTCTGGTATATGCCTATTATTCTTAATACTTGTACTATAAAATCTCAAGGCTATTCAATAAATGAGTAGGAGTACTCAAGGGAGAGGTAATTTTCAATTGAAACCATATGCAAGATATTGACTTGTTTATAATAAACTATGGTGTTAACAGAAAATGAAACTGATGAATCTTCAATTGTGGTATTGCTGAAACTGAGATCAACAATTAAAAAGGTTTAGGGTTCTTTTTTTCTAAATTATCTATTAACAAACTAATTTATAAATAATGTTATTGGGAATTTTTTCAAAACCATTTGAAAATTATTTCACATGCACCCGCTTACTTAATAAACCCCAACCAGGTTGGAATACATATCACATAGGCAATAAGCTTATTATAAAATAAATCTCATTTCAAAGAACAGCAGGAGTTTTTAGTCTTATTCTTTCCTAGTTGATTCTATTTCAGTAATATTCAGTTAGGAACCTAAATAAATTCCTAGGCTTCATGTCATAGAACTCGACATGGGAAGGGACTGAATCTGGGTACAAAACGAGTTCAGAGAAAATGAAGAAAAAACACTAAGATATATCAATAAATATATAAATAACAAACACCACATTACTTTTGTGAGATAATTGGAAATAGAAGGTATGATAGGAACTTAAGGAACATTTTGTACACTCAATATTTATTATATTGCTTAAATGTGTGAAAATATCATTTGTATCATACCTTCACATATTTTTATATAGGATTATACAAAAAGAGATTGGTTTGTGGAAATGGGAAGATGAATCAGAAACCTGTACTTGGAATGGTTAGGTTCCCTGGATGTCAGTAGCAAATTCACAGAGATGGGCATTTTTACTTGGCAGCTGTGTAACCATATAAATCTTTTAAGACTTATATTAGCCAAACTGTCATGTTATCTGTGAATGCATGATGCTATGTCCAAATAGAAATAATGTTAAATTTTGGCTCAAACAATATGAGTTTCTAATAGAACCTTTGCCTGAAATGAGTGTGGTTTTGATCAAATTATCTACTATTGTCTCAGTTTCTGAGAATTGCAAGTTGGACATTCTGGAGTAAGTGAGAGGAGTAAGAGAGTCAAGTCGGTTAGGGGAGATCAGTACTGGCAAAGAAAGGTGGCAGGGGGGCTAAGTAGACGGACACTTGCAGTGTATTTTCAATTTAACCAGCTTTGACTAGCCAGGCAAGAGGCTCAGGAGTGAGCATGGCAGAATCACTCTGCAAGTGGCTTAACTGGCTGGACCTTTATCCCACTGCCTTCCTTGATCATTCAATCACTAGACACAGGGCACCTCCAGAAAGCTGATTTCATCAGAGGAGGTGGCTTTTTGCAAAGACAAGGATACTGTCTACTGACCATCTCCTTGTAACTAGGTACTTCTACAGGGAAAAATCTCTTGTCCACGTCCTTGAGCTAAGAAGTGGTGTATAATCCTGAAATGTTAGGTAGACATTCTGTGGTGATGATAATATGTGAGTTATAAGATGATATGTACAATCTAACACTTTGTAAGTTGTGTATACAATAATCTTAAGTTCATATTTATATTGCTATGAAGGTTCTAGAGCAAGCACAAGTACAGAGACATCATGAACATGATACAAATTCAAAGACACAAGGGCCATGTATCTTTGAGTCGTTCTCTATGGATTTTGTTCTTCTAAACTCCAATTTCCTTCCTCCAGAAAGGGAAATTGTTTCTTTCTAACAGAGCCTTATTATTATTATTATTATTATTATTATTATTATTATTATTATTATTATTTTTTTGCTAGAAAGCTTTTCTAAGAGATGGGTGTTTTGCTCTATTCTGGCTGAGAGGTAGTTAGCTAAAGCGAATCCAGCAATGTGATATATTTTGCCTAGAATTTGGACTTTTGGAAAAATTACAAGAGTAAGAATCAAATGCCCATGGCTGAGTTTGTTATAATGGACAATGTCAACAGAGGTTCCCCTGCCCCTAATCTAGTTGAGATTGAGCTAACGACTCGATGTCTGAGACAAGAGTGCTGAAGAGAGGGGTGTATCCTTTTTTTCTCTAAAGGAAAGATTTGCTATCAATAATATACTTTCACGTTTAAAAAAAGTAATAAAATAAATGATGGAATAAAACATAGAGTAATTAATGAGGGAGAGAGGAGAAGAACCAAATTGAAAGACAATTACTTCAAATCATTAGGCAGACTTTTTAATTAAAGTAGAATTATACCACTTTCCCCTACCCTATCATTCCTTCAGTATCTCCAATGTACTATCCTTCTTTTTTTTTTTTTTTTTGGAGCTGAGGACCAAACCCAGGACCTTGCTTGCTGAACAAGCGCTCTACCACTGAGCCAAATCCCCAACCCCATGTACTATCCTTCTAACCCTTTCTGTGTTCCCTCAATTTTAAATTAATAACCTCTGTTTTGATTATTATTGTACATATATGTATGGATATATGCACAAACATATAAACACAATCCCTGGGGTCTGTTTGTGCTGTTTGTGTATATATGGTATAAGGCAGAATTTTTGACCAAACAGAGGCTTATCTTATCTGAAAGAGAATGGATCGCTTCTAGTAAACCTTTAGGCAAAGGGGGAAAAATGAAGAAACAAGGACCTTGTTTGTAACACTTTTTGGAGGGTTAAAATTTCCCATCAACGTATACTCCACAGTCAGTGCACTTTATACGGAAGTGGTATTATCAAAGAAAATTAAACAGTAACATATTGAAAATGGAAGAGAAATATCCCATCCTCTTCAATCACTAACTTTTAATTCTCTGTCTCCTTAGACTAATTCATGTATTTCACCAGCTGTAGTTCACAAGGGCTCTGGCTTGTCAGCATATGTAACATAAAGTCAATCAGCTGCCAGAGAGGCTTAGAGAAGAATTCTCCTTGTCGTGTTGAAGGAAGTCTTAGCAGCAACTGCCATGAATCAGAAAATCTGTTTCCTTACTGAATGTGAACTAGACAAATAAAGCCTATGGCTAATTTTTCTGCTTCAGTGTTTAATAGGAGTGTGCTTGCTGAAAGATTTCCAAGTAATCCCTCAGGGTTTGGGATGTTTGTCCTGGGAAATAAGCACGTAGAACCTATAATTCCAGATACGTTGGAAAATGAAACTGTGCTATTTGAAGGAAGATGTATAAAGCAGTAGAAACTATACGTTACCATTTTGTTTCATTACATTTTTATTGAGGTATGCCATGTTCATCCATCCCTACCTCACAATAAATTGCCCATTCGACTTTGAACTTAAAGCAAACAGAGATGTTTCCTTAGCTTGTAGACATTCTGTTTCAGTAACACTTTTGAAAATTAAATCATCAGTTTAAGCAGGGATTTTAAATTATCTTACAATATGTACTCTGTACAAAAACCCATCAAGCACTTACATAAGTCATGAACCCTTTAAGCAACATTATCTCCATGTCTTAGATAGTTGATTCTTTGCTTTCGAAGACGAGGAAACTTTTGTTCTTGAGAGACAAACCAGAAAAGTAGTCAGAGTCTCCCAAGAACCAGTGGTGAATAGAGATCAACCTATTCAGCAGATTTGGGATGGTATAGTAAATGCTTTATATGTAGGGAGGAAGACCCCAAATTACAGCAAGATTGAGGACCAAGAATGAGAAGCAGGAAGAGTTATCTAGAATGTGAAACAGTATCAGTTAGTGGTATTTAGCATGAATCGTTCTTTCTAATTGGAATACTGTGTTTCCAACTGGTGCGGCATCTGCTGTGTTTATCACTGCTGAGCCGCTGTTCTCTTGGTTCCTTTTCCTCTTTTTCCTTGTCAAAATTGAGTACCTATTTCAGACCTAGAGCTTCATAAAGGGTTTCTCAAAAGCTACTACCAGCTTATCTTTTCTTTTGTCCCTTTAAGGGTACCTTGTGCATAGGCTTGGGTGTGTGCAAGTGCAGGCACATAAATATATTGTGCATGGGGGTAGGGCTTAGGGCTACGCAAAACACAGTTCCGTGAAGAATCCTTTGCAATCATTCATATTGCTCTGGATCTCTGGATTTGGTTTGGTTTGGTTTTTGATCCTTTTGGCTTTTTTTTTTTTTTTTTTTTTTTTTTTTGTTTTTTTTTTTTTTTTTTTTTTTTTTTTTTTTTTTTTTTTTTTTTTTTTTTTTTTTTTTTGTTTTGTTTTTGTTTTTTTTTTTGTGTTCTTTTTGTTTTTGGTTTTGGTGCCCCTTTCTGGAACTAAAATTTACTCCTTCATGATGGAATGTAAGGCTTCACTACTGCCAGGCAAGCTCTTTACCAATGATCGTTATCCCAATCATTTCCTTTTTCTCTTATATTTTGTTTATGAGACTGTTTTCACTAAGTTACTCAGTCTATCCCATAAACACTCTTTACCCAAGAAGAATTTCGTTCCTCGGGAATGTGAGATAAATTTGTACCATTAGATATAATTTCTATTTTAGATTATGTAACAAGTAGAGATGTTAAATTTTCTTCTTAGGGTTACACAGTCCAGGCAGTAAACGTAGGCAGCTAAGTTTAAATAAAGTAATTTTTAAGTTACTGAATCTATTTTGTCTGGATTTCGAATAGAAATTCCAAAGGAGAAAGCATCATACATTGTACCAGGATATCTCTTCAAAGTTCCCAATATAACATTTGGCAAGATACATAGAATCAAGTATAAAAGCAAATGTTCCTTGTTTCTCACAATCTTTTAACCTCCCCTCATGTTACTCCTGCTATGATGGTGTCCTGCTATCACCACTACCGAGGGTAAAGGGGATTTCCTTAACAAGATTAGTATACTTCTTTCTAATCTTGTTACTTTTGCAATGCAGATTTACTTTTTAATATAGTGTATGATATATTTCATATTTTACTAAATAATATATACAAATATTTCATAAAACTAAGAGGATTTGTAAAAAATGTATAATATACATCCTTTCTGAACAGAGAACATGTTTGAACCTTTGAAGTTGTATGTGATGTGTTTCCTACAAGAGTTTAAAGACCACACAGGAAGAAACAAGTACATGGAGCATAGATTTATGCACATCTACCAGAATGCATTCATATCTAACAGCAAAGCCAGCTGAACTTGTATATAATGAGGTATTTCTCTTCTTTTCACTGAGTACATTTAGAAATATTTATAGGAACATAAAATGGAAGTTATAAACAATTTGTGTAAACAGGTAGCCTATATTCTTTGTGTTTGATCCAGATTCTATAATAACAGAATCCAATGGAGTGGGTGGATTAAATAACAGACAATAATTTCTCACCATTTCTAAGGCTAGGTGCCCAGGATCAAGGAACCAACAGATCTAACTTCCGAGGAGGTCCTCATCCTCACTGGAAGATGGTTATCTTTAGCAGTATCCTCATTTGCTGAAAGGCAGAGAGGTGAACGATGCATATCATGTTCCCCTGATATCAATAGGAATCTCACCCATTAGGGATGCACTCACCTGAACTAATTGCCTCTATAATGCTATCATAGTAAGGAGATCCACAGAGAAATTCAGTGGAATACAAAATTCCCTTCCTATAACTCCTTAATGCTTTTTTTATTTCACATTGCATTCTCTCTTCAAATGTATGGATTCATAGGATGTTGCTCAGGACGGATGTGACCGATAAGTGTAGCTGGCTGATCTCAACAGGAAGTGGGCAGCTACATTTCTGCAGTGCAATGCCAATCAGAAATCTCCCTGTGGAATGCTGGTAGAAGCCATTATTCAACTGAATAAAACATGGAGTCATATATTCTGCTGTATATTTTATCTTGTATAAAATAGTTAAAATATGTAAATGCGTCTGTGTACTTTGGCATTTATATCTATCTATTTCAGTCTTAGGCAATGTAGTGTGAAATAAAATGAGACCATAGATGGTAATAGCATATAGTATGTATATATGTGTTGATATATATACATCAAAGATATATATTTTCATATATTCATGAATATCAGGAAGCGATAAGGGAATAGATGAATAGACAAGGAAAAATGGAAATGAACAAGGCAGATGGGTCTTTAAATGAGCGGGTAATATGAAGAATGATGATTGAAAACTGTCTACATAATCTTCCAGTAAAGAAGTGAACAAGAAAATGGGCTCGGTGGATGCCCGTGGATGACTTTTTCTACAGTAAGCTAACATACAGGAATGTATGACACTATTAGAGACAGTCAGATTATAATTTCTCCCAGCATTAACATAAAAAATGTTAATAGTAACAAATCCCAACTAGGACAAATAAAGCAGAGACATCAAGAAAATGTCCCACAGGCTGCCCCACTGTGCTGGATCTGCAACTATTCCCAGTATTGGATTCAGACAAGTGATGGTTAGAGAAGCATTGCAAATAGCAGACATGTTTATATCTTTGGGCTTGTCTGTTTATACTTGTGTAGCCTTTTTTTTGGTGGGGGGAGCATACATGCCTCAGAGATTGTCTTACTCTGCATTAACCCTAGTCAAAAACACACTAAGTGTACATGCAGAAATAATGTCTTCACCCACCAGTAAACACCACTATCTTCATTTACAAATATTATCTAGTGAGACGAAGGATAAGAATATTATCTACTTTTTGTTACTATTCTAGGTATATCTTCTAGGTTAAAGGAATGAATTGAACCTTCTTTCACCATTCATCTACGTGTCTTTATTAAATCCAAATGGGACAAAAGGGCTATGGTGGCATAAACAAAAGCTGGGATTGGGCTCCATAGTGTATAACTTCGTTCACTAAGGCCGATCTGACTAGCACCACCACAAAAGACTAATTCGTCAATTAACTGGAATGAACACAAAGCTCACTTTATCAGTTGGGACCATCCAGTTACATCAGTGTACATCTTCTACCACAAAAGAGAAAATGATTGTTCTCACTGGAATCCGCAGACTGTATGCTGAATACACATTTATGGTGATGCTAAACTATCATTTTCTTTTACACCACATTTCCCAGAATCAAGTATTCACTTCACTCCAATGAAGTGCCAAGGAAGTCTTGCTCACAGAATCATCTGGTTTTAGCCATTTACTTCATCATTTTAAAGAAGGTGATCTGGCAGGATGATGTGATTTTCTATTGAAACAATTACCACTCAGCTTAGAGACTATCTTCTTTAAAAGAAACATTTATTATTCTTGGCGAATACAAGATTTTTAGTAATGTGTAATGATCAGGTTATCACATCATTTCTTTCCATAGCCATGTATGAATATGTGAATTCATATATGGATATATAAATCTGGGGATGAAGAGAGAAACAATCACATTGTTCATAGGATAAACCTGTTGTAAATTTTTATACCTATCTCCAACAATTTAGATGACAGTGGTTAGAATTTCTTTTACTTCCTGGGGAGAAATAGTTTCACCAGGTAACATGATAACAAGTGCTGAGACAGCCATCTGGTCATTGTGAGCTTTTCCAGAGGTTGAAAATGCAGACATGTTATTGCACTCGGTGGAATGACTGATCTTACTTGCAGAAACATAGTAGATCACAACCATGATTGCAAACTAGAAGGAGGTGTCAAAGAATCCAGAAACTGAGATTAGTTTTCAAAGCCAAAATTTAATGGACTTTTTGTGACTCTAATCAAAATACATATTATCCACTCAGAGTTCAGATTATTCTCAGAATGCCACAAGCAGACGATAACAGAGGAAATCTGTGATTTGTTATTGTAGATATGGCACCATGACAACTTCACCAGCTATGCATATGTCCAGTGTGCATCTAGCTGTATAGATAAAAATACATGTTTGTAAGTTTCTACCTCATTCCTTTTTATTACTTAAGTCTTCATATTGCTAACTGTGTATCAGTATGATTGTAGCTGTAATAGGGATACAGCGGATATCACTAGTGGCATATGAGCTTCTGTCACTAGAGACAGACAGGAGACAGTGTACATTTCAAACCTTATTTGTAGGGAGTCGGTAAGAGTCACATATAAAAAGTATCTACAGCTTGTTATTCAGAACAAAATAGCTTGTGTTTGATTGGCAGTTCAAATGTATAGATATAGCTGGCTAAGATTAAGAATGATTCTCATCTAGTCTATAGTAGAGTTGTTTCTTATGAATAGGACATGTGCACTGCTATCCTAGAAGCAAAGTAACTGTGATGATCTTGCAAGAAAGATCTTGCAAGATCTAGTCTATTAATTTTCTCTCATGGAAGGAAATAGCATGTCCAGGAGGCTCACGAGACTCTTAAGAGAACTTTAAAAGTTCCTACTATGACCCTGTCTATCTTTGAGATTATATGAGACTGGGATGGAATTGCTAGAAGGGATAGCTATTGACTAGTTGTCAAGGGCCTTCCAGTAGCATGGGTGCCTGTGAGCAGTCCATTTTCCAGTAAACCCTGTTATTACTCACTGGGTCATCGAGCTGGAAGAATTGTTTCTGGCAGAGTCATCCTGATCACTCAAGAGCATCTGGTTTGTATCTCATACTTCTTCCCAAATTTTCTGTCAGCCTGAATCTACTACACTGAGCTGTCAGGAACACATGGACAGCATCTGATCCTACAGCTTTCAGTCCCAGTTCCCCAGTGCCCAGGAAGTACTGTGGGTAAATAAATAAAGAGCCATTGCCTCTTTCCTACAGACATACACTCTTTAATTCTAGTTTCTCTCTGTGAAATCATAAGGTCAGTATTAGCCAGGTATGAATTATTCCAGGGTCCCGTAGAAGAGAGAAAATGACATCAGAATAGATAGATGGATAGATAAATAGATAGATAGATAGATAGATAGATAGATAGATAGATAGATAGGTTGTTTTATTTTGTTTGGTATTTGGCTTTGGGATTTAAAAGGTCTGACATGTCTAAATGCTGAGAAAAATAGAAGAGTTAGCTATGAGCAAAGAGAACTTCAAGATGTGTATTCACAGAATGTCTTCTTGGAGAAGGCAAGTCATTGTTCTTGTCAGGCCATCAACTGACTTGATGGAGCTCATTCATAGTGGACAGTGGGCTGTACTAATTGCTTGGTCTATAACAAAATGTCAAATTTGTCTCTTCCAGTTCTAATAAGGTTCACGAGAAGGCCTACTTTTTTTTCATCTTTATTAACTTGAGTATTTCTTATTTACATTTCGATTGTTATTCCCCTTCCCAGTTTCCAGGCCAACATCCCCAACCCCTCCCTCTTCCCTTCTCTATGGTGTTCCCTCCCCATCCTCCCTCCTTACTGTCCTCCCCAACAATCCCATTCACTGGGGGTTCAGTCTTGGCAGGAACAAGGGTTTCCCTTCCACTGGTGCTTTTACTAGACTATTCATTGCTACTTATGCAGTTGGAGTCCAGGCCTACTTTTTTTTTTTTTTTTTTTTTTTTTTTTTTTTTTTTTTTTTTTGTATTCTCAGTTACTTTTTAATTTACATTTTAAATGTTATCTCCTTCCCCAGTTTCCCCTTCAGAAACCCACTATCCTATCTCCTCTCCCCTTCCCTCTATGAGGGTGCTCCCTCACCTACCCACCCACTCCCTCCCACCTCCCTGACATTCCCCTGCACTAGAGGATCAAGCCTTGACAGGACCAAGGGCCTCTCCTCTCATTGATGCCCAACAAGGCCATCCTTTGCTGCACGTGAGGAGGGAACCATGGGTTCATTCCTGTGTTCTCTTGGGATGATAGTTTCATCCCTGGGAGCTCTGGGGGATCTGGTTGGTGGATAATGTGTTCTTCCTACAGGGTTGCAAACCCCTTCAGCTCTTTTAGTCCTTTCTCTAAGTTCCCCTTTGCAGACCCTGTTCTCAGTTCAATGGCTGGCTGTGAGCATCCACCTCTTTATTTGTAAGGCCCTAACAGAGCCTCTCAGCAGACAGCTATATCAGGCTTCTGTCAGCATGCACTTGTTTGCATCCACAATAGTGTTTGGTTTGGTGGCTGTATGTGGGATGCATTCCCATGTGGGGCAGTCTTTGGATGGCCTTTTAGTCTCTGTTCCACACTCTTTCTCCGCATTTCCTCCTGTTAGTATTTTTGTTCCCACTTCAACAAAGGTCTGAAGCATCCACATTTTGGCCTCCCTTCTTCTTGAGCTTCATTTGGTTTCTGAATTGTGTCTTGGGTATTTTGAGCCTTTGAGCTAATATCCACTTATCAGTGAGTGCATAACATGTGTGGTTATTTTATGATTGGATTACCTCACTCAGGATGATATTTTTCTAGTTCCATCCATTTAGTTATGAATTTCATGAAGTCATTGTTTTTAATAGCTGAGTAGTAGTCTATTTTGTAGATGTACCACATTTTCTGTATCCATTCCTCTGTTGAAGGACATTTGGGTTCTTTTCAACTTCTGGCTATTATAAATAAGGCTGCTATTAACATAGTGGATCCTGTGTCCTCATTACACGTTGGAGCATATTTTGGGTGTATGTATGTCCAGGAGTAATATAGCTGGGTCCTCAGGTAGTACTATGTCCAATTTTCTGAGGAACCTCTAGACTGATTTCCAGAGTGATTGTACCAGCTTGCAATCCCACCAATAATTGAGGAGTGTTCCTCTTTCTCCACATCCTCACCAGCATCTGCTGTTACCTGAGTTTTGTTCTTAGCCATTCTGACTGGTGTGAGGTGGAATATTAGGGTTGTTTTGATTTACATTTCCATGATGACTAAGGATGTTGAACATTTCTTTAGGTGCTTCTCTGCCATTCGATATTTTTCTGTTGAGAATTCTTTGTTTAGCTCTGTAGCCCCCTTTTTAAAAGGGTTATTTGATTCTCTGGAGTGTTCCTATGACCTTCTGGAATATGTCAATGCCTGTCACTTTTTCGTAAAAATATTTAAATAATTGATGTCTGATGCCCTCCTTTGAATGTCTGGCAGTTGAGAACCCTTATACAACCCCTTTAACCTGGGAGATATCCATTGATACCTGGAGTTATAACATACTTTAGAATTTTTTATTTGCTTCCTTAGTTATACAACTTATTTAACAAGTTTTCCCTATCAAATTCTCAATATTAAAATAGTTTGTGTAACTTATTAGAATGGAAAAAAACCTTGGTTGTTTAAGATGATGTGGGTGGATTTATTAAAAAAGAATGATTAAATCATTCTGGCCAGAGTTGAACAACTAGAATGAAATTAATGCTGTGGAAAGTAAGAAGAACATAATTTTAATGTACACAACCAAAGGTAATGATTAAAGACTTACTTTAGATGGTTCTTGCCCTCTGTGCCTGCAATAGTTCATTTAAACTTTGTAACAGATCTGCAAGCCAAGTACTCTCCTCCCAATAAGGCATTCTTAGAAGAGTTTAAAGAGATAGCAAGTGAGTGGTCCTTTGAATTATATCTCATAGTTGCCTAATCTTCTAATTTTCAGCATAATTTTAAGTTTTAAGGCCAATGCAACTAGGTGTAAAAGAAAAGAAATTGCAAGATTTGATGATAAAACTCTTTAACTTAATATTAATTATAAAAACCATTTTATGTTGCTCTTTTCCAGAATGTACAAACGAATGAACAAAACATAAACTTAGCTGTTATGATCAGTTTCTTAAGAGAGCTTTGTCCTCATCAACTAAAAACACATAAACTACATACGAAACTCAATCTTAGAAACATGCATATAAATACATCCCAATTATTGTATTTTACCCTAAGCTTTGCAACCTACTAGCTTATAACTGGAAAAGCATTAGGAAAACCAGATAATGCTAGACACATTCCTTATTTGTTGAGGTTGTATGACAAACATCATAACCTAGGCAACTTAAAAGAGAGATGTATTTCCTCAGATTTAAACGGACTAAATTTTACTGGTATCAAGAGTCTTTTTTTTTTCTTTCTGAGTTCTGTCTGCTAGGTGACAGATGGCTGTCTTCTCTTTGTTCCTACACAGAGTATGAACACAATTCGCTGGATTAGGAACCACCCAAAGATTAATTTTACTGTATCTTTAAAGAGTCTGTCACCAATTATTAGAATACAGATATTACTAAATAAATATTCGTTGAAGGAAAAGACAGGTCAATGAGAAGTGATTATTTGGTAAAGACACTTCCCTTTAATATTCTGTACTATGGACAACTATGTAAGACACCTCTTATCTACCATGGATACTTTAATTTTTGTGAATGAAGATATAAACAATTGAGTTCATTTTTCAAAAACTGAGCAATCTATGCGTACCACATTCAAATTCCAAATGGCTAATCTCAAAGTAGACAATCATACACAGAGAAAAAAAAACTTAGATTATCGATCATATCTATTCTCCCATTTGCATCTGTTGTCCTATTCTCACTTCTGAAAACTGAATAGGAGATTTTTATGCATGATTTCTCAAACTCATTAGAAATCATTAGTTACAGAGACAAAAGATTACTGTCTCTATAACTTAACCCCTTTTCTCATGAGTATGTGCACATCTGAGTCACTGCTTGAGTTAACACACTAAGTGTTCACAAAAGATGCCCATCTAAAACGTGTTTGCTCTCCTCTCAGAATCCTTGACTGATACGGTTTAGTTCCACTGCATGATATATCAAAACCCTTGGGTGTTCTATGCTATTTCTTGAAAGCAAGTTAGATAGTATGTTTGCTATGTAGTCTGCTCCAAAATTACTCTCAGGGCTAACCAACCAGTCTGTTCATCTTAGAACTGAGATATTTATTTCTTACTTTGGTCTGGAACCCTGAAAATGAAGTTTCAGAATTGAGAAATCATGCATAAAAATCTCCTGCTCAATTTTCAGAAGTGAGAATGGGACAAAAGATGTAAAAGGGGGAATGGATATGATAAACATATATAATATTAGCTGGTAAAATACTTAAATCCATTCACTTTGAAAATACAGGGAGGAAAATAGCTACCAATTTAAATTTGTATAACTTCATTCAGTCTCCCCTTTGTCTCCCCTTTTCCTTCCATGGCTGACTGCAGATGTGTAAAATTCTGCTCTATCAAGTTTAGTCTCAGCTCTAACCATGTTCGCCGTTTGTTTACCAGTATAGTTCAAATGGCTTAGTTAAAATTGAAATTCTTCCCCGTTGAAAGATCTGAATCAGGAATCTGGTTGGGCTTGTCTTAGTTCTAGTCATCTGAAACATGTGATCTAGCAGTTGGGACTTACATGCTGTAAGGAGGGGATGCTAGCCTCATCCTATTCTACATGTTGAAAGCATGAAGTCTCATGAGATTGAGGGATTAGAAAAGGCAGCACAGAGGGGGAGAGAGAGAGAGTTGCAGCCATACCAGTAGTCCTTCACCAATCCAAGATTTCAAACTGGAATTTGTAAGGGAGGAACAAGATAATACCTCATTTTTCATCCAACATTGAAACATTACCAGTTTTAACCTATTACTTACTGTGGTAGACTGGTCTAGTCAAGAATTTTGTGTTTGTCAGATTTAGTATTTCCTGGGCTGCCTGCTCACCCTGATACTTGTCCAAAGTTTGGGTTGCATGTGGCAACATTTTATTACCATAAAACCTCCAAAAAGAGAATGTTTTTGTTTCAGAAAAAATCCACATTAAATAGCAAATGGATTTCTATTGTCATATACCTCAGCATATAAAACCTTAAAAAAAATCTGTAGAGTATAATTACTACTGATATATAATTATAGTACAACTGATAAACTGTTCTTTATGAAAATTACCTGGATATATTTACTAAAAACAGCCTGTATATACACTTCCTATAAATTCTCATAAATATGTATATACAGGATTAGGCACATCCTCTCACACTGAGGCCAGACAGGGCAGCCTTCTGCTACATATGGGCTGGGGCGTCAGACCAGTCCATGTAAGCTCTTCAGTTGGTGGCTCCATCTCTGGGAGCTCCCAGGGGTCCAGGTAAGTTGACAACGTTTACCTTCCTATGGGGTTGCTATCTCCTCCAGTTTCTTCAATCCTTCCCCAAACTCTTCCATTGTAGTTCCAACTTTTTCATGCTTGGCTGTATCTGTATCTGTCTCAGTCAGTTGCTGGTAGAGCCATGCTAGGCACCTGTCTGCACACACAATGTAGCACCAGTAATAGTGTCAGGGATTGGTGCTCACCCATGGGACGGATCACAAGTTTAGCCGGCCAGTTACCAGTCCAACTTGGGATCCATCTCATGGGTGGGTACCAATCCCTGACATCATTACTGATCCCTAGTAATAATTAGCCCATCATTGATTAGCCTAACTTGGTATCTATTCTTGAGGGAGAAGAAACTTTAGGAAAGTCTTGATCAAATTTTAACTAACTTTTTTCTTTTATTATAAAATTAGTGTTAATTGTTAGAATGCATTACTAGTGGTAAATTTTCTGACTATATATTTTGATTAGAAAAGTAGTATATTATTCATTAATATTATTCATTCAATAATATTCATTAATAAAGTAGTTATTCTGAAGAGATTTAGTCAAGTATAAAGTCTTTCCTCCTTAAAAATCAAAGGTACGCATCTCAGTCTTACATTCTACTCAAGTGTTTAATCTCTGTTTTCAAATAAGAACTATTCATTGCTGCTTGATCTTCACTCTGACCCTCTTTAAACTGAAACTGAAGCAGTTTTTATAGACGGTCCTTTTGTGGAGAAATTCTGAGTCGGTCCCCTTTGACTCACATATTTACATATGTATGTGTTGAGTCATTGGAGAGAACTGTTTTCATTGCTTTAAAACGTTTTTACAACACTGCTAACAGTAGAAAGATTGGTTGAGAGCTTTTCTGTGTGGCAGTCCACAGGGCACTCTGCTACTTGGTAATTTGGGATCTTTGAGGGATGAGTTCCCCAGTTATTGAGATCAGTTTGTGCTTTCCTATCCTAACAGACACTGCGCTTTGTTCTAAATGAGTTCTTCTTTGAACAAAACCTTGGGTTGTTTATTTTTTCTTATTACCGTTGTATTTCTTGTCCTCTCAAATGATATTTGCCTGGTGAAAAATGTTATCAGTGAAGTAGAAAATTCACTGCTAAAAAATGTCTGTCTTGGACTTATTCTCAACCATTTCTGAAAATGTTTTTAAGTTTATTAGGGACTATGGTCCTACTTGGAGAAAACAAATTAACTGTGAAAGATCTCTAGAGATCAAGGCCAGAGGAACCAAGTAGTGACTTAGGACCTTGAAAATGATATTAAATCTAGAATTCTAGAGAATCATACCTGAATCAGACCAATCCTTGACATTGCATTTTATAAGTATACTCAAGGGTGTGGGTCAAAAATAATCTGAGAAATGATCATGAAGAAATGTATATGCTAATAAAAATGTGTAAGATGTATATGATAATATTAAAATTAACTTACTGATCCTTGAGTTTGTATTTTCAATGAATTAATTACAAACATAGGGAAAGAGAGAAATTGGTCAATATCCTGGACTTTGGAGTAAAACTTTTGAGGACTGAGATAGTCCATTGGTACCTACTGGCTATACACCTGATCAGCCTTCGCATCCTTTGACCCTCGCTTCCTTAAAGAATTGTCAAGACGTGTGGGGAGCCGGCTTTTCACTGCCCCAGAGATCTCACAGACAATCAGGTTGTAAGATGAAAATGTAATGTTGGCTGAGACTCTGCGGCTCAGTGTGTCTCTTTGTTTGAGAACTGTGGTAACAGAAAACATCACAGGAATGGTGTGTGGAACCATGAAAAGGGACAGAAAGGACTAGGGTCCCCTAAATATCTCCTTCAAGGACTTCCCCTTTGTGACTTAAGTCCCTCCAACTACCTGTCTCATACTAAAGTTCTCCCAGGCCTCAGCAATGCCACCGTCTAGCAACAAAGCCTTCAGCACATGAAGCTGTAAAGGATTCTTACCCACCAGAGCCATAGTAACCGAATGAACCTGTTGGTTATTCTTAAAGTTACTTATTTTTATTTTATGTATGTATGGGTGCTTTGCATGAATTTATAGTTTTACCCCACACACATGTGTGTCTTGGGCCCACAGAATCCAGAAGATGTCACATCATTTGGAACTGCAGTTACAGATACATGTGAGCCACCATGTGGGTGCTGGGAATTGAACTCAGGTCCTCGGGAAAAAGAGCCAATGCTTCTAAGTCTGAGCCATGCCTCCAGGCTCTCTGTTTATATTCTTATGTCCAGTAAGTAAATGCTGAGGGGAAATTAGGTAAGGAAAAGGTGGAAACCCCTAGCAGCCCATGACTTATACTGCCTTTGAGTGTGTCATTTCTTTTAGTGCTGTTTCTTCTGTGAGAACCACATGCCAAAAACTCTGGGGTATTGTGCTATACTTTACTTCTGGGATGCTTTACCAACACTTTAGAAATACATCTGCTTCTGCTCCCCAGCTCATGACTTCTCTTCCTTTATGATGTTTATTCTTACATCTGTATGTCCAAAGCCCAACTATTTTTGAGAGCTTAGCTAAAAGCACTGGTTCCTTTGATTGCTCTCTAAAACGGGGTGTTAAATTTTTTTTCACTTCTGAAATTGCAAAGCATGATGTTCTTTTATAGCATCTAAGTGTTTCCCATTCTGTGTTATAGTTTCTTAAAAATGACACTTCATCTCCTAGACTTTGAGTGTGGAGATGTGAAAATCTTTCTATACTCCATACAGCTAGCAAAGTTTGGTGCATAGAAGATGAATAAATACTCACCATATGGATTTATCTTGTTTAATACAATTTAAAAGAAAATATAATGATTTCAAATCTATTTGTAAGAATTATTATTGTCAAAACAAAGAACACATCTAAAACTGATATAAAATATATCAGCTGTATGAACCAAATTTCATCAAGTTGTCTCATTTATTTATACCTCATTCATGTCAATAATGTTGGCATGTACCTTCAACTATCTATCTATCTATCTATCTATCTATCTATCTATCTATCTGTAGTTATCTATTTAATCTATTATCTATCAATAAGTTATCTTACTATTGCCATCTATTGCAAAAGACAAATTAGATGTTGACAGTATTTATGTTTGTGTAATATGATGTAGAAGTTTTAAATTTAAATTTTTAAAAATTTGTATTTATGATTGCATAGACATTTTTGAGAGTGTGTACAACCACATTTATAAACAAATGCATATGGTAGCTAGAAGTTAGCATCAAGGCATCTCCCCTTTATCATTGTCCGGTTTTATTTTGTTTTGAGGTGACATCTTTCAGCGAACCTGAGGTTCTAAGTTTGTACTAGACTTGCTGGCCAGCAAGTGCTGGGGTTCCAGGGACATGCCGCCATGCCCAGTTTTATGTAGGTTCTTCCCTCCTTCATTCAGGATCTCATGCTTGCAGAGCAGGTACTCAGTCCACTGTGCCATCATATTAGACTCTAACTCTTTCATAGTGTCTCTGAGTCTAATATCTAATACAGTGGTTTTCAATCTGTGGGTCGTGGGATCTTTGGCAAACATTCATCTCCAAAAATATTTGCATTGCAATTCATGAAAGCATCAAAAATACAGTTAGGAAGTAACAACAAAAATCATTTTATTGTGATTGGGAGATCACCACATGAAGAACTGTATTAAAGTGTGCAGTACCAGGCAGGCTGACAAACACTGCTCTAGTAGATCAACTTTACGATTATAAAAGCTCAGAATTACAGTAGAAGCAAATACATTAACATTAAATTAACCTAGAAACTTAGAAAATGAATTTCCACTATCAAAGAGTTAAATTTAGATTAAGTAGAGTGAATAAGTTGACTAGGCCTCAGAGATCTGCCCTTGATAGTGATTTTTAGGGTCATTGTGCTGAGACAAGAGGAATTGGTTTTTTATTCTTCCTTCTCTATTGCAAGCACAGTAACTAGTTGTTAAAAGTGCGAAGTCTTAGCATGAATGAACAACAGATAAAATCTAGTAAGACATCATAAATGATTTACTGAGTATTTCTATGCAGAAAATTTTGTAAATCTATTCTTAAGTTTGATATAAACATGCTAAAATTAAAATGTGAATGCTTCTACACTCCTTCTTTAAAAGGGAACAAGAATACCTTATTAATTAAAAAAGACTGAAGGGACACCCATTCAAAAAAATGTGGCCCATAAATGACCTATGGAGCAGCAAACCACTGACAAATAGGACCCCAGAGAAATGATATCATATCCTAGTAAGAGCACCAGTGGAAAATGTTCCCTAAATGATACATTTAGAAAATGTACTTCAGGTTAGTGCACACATGAAGGAAAAATAAAGAATGTTTTGATCATTTGAAGGGACAAGTTTTTCATCTTATTTATTAATGTGTTTACTAATCTTCCTAAATATATTTGAGGAATTAGATTAAGTATCAACTCAATAGTGATGGAGTACTGTGGGCCACTTTTATGTACTTACAAATACAGCATCTTTTGAACATTGATAGGTACACATACAAGGCATTTCTTTCCTTGCAGAAGGTTTGATTCTTTAACAATTTTTTTATCTATATAGTTTTCTAGGATAAATTGTGCAATTTACTTAGTTGAGTTAAATTTGATATTATCAGGGATTTCTTTTTTATGATATTCCTAAAAGATGCCTGTTGAAGAAAAATGTAGTTTGTCAAGACCTATTGAAAGACTCATTTTCTATAGCAACAAGATGGAGACAGGAGTTGTTTGCTCAGTTGGGGAGTAGCTACTCATCTGTGACATTTCTTATTTAAGGTTAGATTAATTGCTGATATAGAGTTGTTTGATTAAGCCGAACTATCCTAACATAATATTGGAGAGAAAGAGAGTCAAAATTCCCATCATGTAAAAGTGAAATAGTGCTAATTTAACACCTATGTCATCAAGAATTGCAAATTACAATAGCTATGTGTGACTACCAGATGGTGGATTTAAATGTGTCCCACAGTCTCTGCATTTAGTCAAATGATCAGAGGAATCTGGATAAAAGATGGTAGATCTGTGTGATCCATCATATACCACACAAAAGATGCTTTCTTCCTTTCTGTGTATTATATAACACCGATATAAAATGCAAATAATACAGTGTTCACTTCGGTTTTATGGTATAGAGTTGTACAGGATGTCTTCAGACTTTTTTCTTAAAAATTTCCAAGTATTTTCCTCAACTGTAAATTATACTAGTTTAGAAGAATAAGACAAATGCCATTTTTTCTGCTGGGAGCTTAATCTTGACTTTCCTAAGAATTAAACCATTTTGATGAATTATGAATTGGTAAATTTTCCTTACCACACTATCACTGTATCCAATGTATCAATAATAGTTTCAGAAATATATTCATAACTATCACAATCTCTGAATTTTGCTTGTAATGTCTATCTCATTAGAAAAAATTATTAACAATTTTTATTTTGTCCCTTTACACTCTGCAGAGTCGCCATGGGAGGTTCTGGTAATGGTCTAGTTATGCATGCTTATCTATTCATATTGATTGTCTATTTTCTTAAAATTTACCAGACAGTGCTCTTGAAACGAGGGTGAAAACGTGTGATGAACACTGCCTTCTAGATGTGCCTAATTTCTTTTAAACTGATTATTTAAATCAGCCCTCACTCACATGTGTTTCTCATTATGGCTCACTGAGAGGACATTAAGTAACCTACATGAGGAAGGATAAAAATAAGGACTTCTAAATGTATAGGGGTCTCAGCCATTTCCATATGTACTACGTAGAGCCACACACATGTCTTGCCTCTTCTTATTTAAGCTTCTTGTCTGGTATTTTAAGTTGTTCTGGCCGTGGTTTGCATTATATAGAACAAGGCATTTTGCAACTGTGTCTATGGGGGCAAAAAGCACTCTGGTAATAATTTAATTTCATATGTGAAGGGTTTCAAGTTGTATATCTTTAAAATATTTCACAATATTCAAAGTTCACAAGCTTTATTTTTCAGATTTTAGCCACCTTGGTTAACCCACACGCCATTTTTGAAATTATACCTGAGAGAATTTTATACAATGTGTTTTGGTCATGTTCACAGCTGCTCTAGCTCCTCTCAGACCCATATTCCTTCAACTCACCCAACCTTGTCTTTCTTTCTTTCTTTCTTTCTTTCTTCCTTCCTTCCTTTCTTTCTTTCTTCCTTTCTTTCTTTCTTCCTTCCTTCCTTCCTTCCCTCCCTCCTTTCTTTTTTCTTCCTTCTTCCCTTCCTTCTTTTTAACCCTGTCAAGTCCTATTAGTACTGCCCATATAATTTTCGATGTGTGGCACCATGGTTGAATTAATAGAATTATACTCATAAGGAAACTAACTCTCACCAGCTATTTATTACCATCCAGTCCTTGATTAAGGGCTGACCTTATTGCCCCCTCCTCTTTCCCTGTTGGGATTTAGTCTTCCTTGACCTTGTACAGGTCCTGTGCATTCTGTCGCAAGCACTGTGTAAGTTCTTGTCTGCAACCACCCTACTGGATCCAGAAATTACTCTTTATCTTATGTTCATTCACAGTCTCTGGTCTTTATACCTTTTCTGCCCCCACACTCCTTTCCACTATTCCTGAGATTTGAGGAGAATATGGTGCAGTACGTATATTCCATTTAATGTTGGAAATTCTGTAGTTTTCCATTCTTTGAACTTGGACTAGTTGTGAGTTTCTGCACAAATCACCAATCTATTGCAAATAGAAGGTTCTCATATTAGGGTTGGGAAATGTAGAGTATCTATGGCTACAGTGGATATTTCTCAATAAATAATGGTAATATACAGTTACAATCATCCCCCCCAAATCTGGGTAAACAGCTATAAAGTCTACATTGAAAAAAATAGAGTTTTATGTGTTTGGAATTTTCATTACACTTTTGTATAGTTTATATTGCACTACCCAAGAATATTATGTATTAGAATTGAAGGTACAGAGACAAGGTTATCCTTAAAACTTACGTTAGGTGATGCAAATATGGATGGATGGTAGTTATTCCTCAAAATCACAAATAACCACAAAAATGTCACAAAGATTTTAGTAAGATGATCCCAAAGCTGATCTCATTCCTAGGAGCACCAAGACCATATAAAATGTAGGCCAGCAGCTCAGAATTTGGACAGCTCAGTCCAGCAGCCTTCCAAAGACTACACAGTAAGAAGCAACAGAGGAGACAGAGTAGGAATCCTATCCCAAAACAACTCTTAAGCTTTGTAAGACACAGACCCCAGTCTTCAAGAATCTAGAGCCTGCAGCACAGCAAAGTAATGGCAGAATTAAGAAGTCTAAAAGAATATATGTCGTGGAATGTGGAAACAAAGGAAGAAACCATACAAGAAAAGGAACAGGGAACCTTCAAGAAAAAATGTTACAAACACACACACACACACACACACACACACACACACACACACACACACACCATCCTGCATCTCTAGCCATTGAGAAAAGTTTTATACAATTAACGTTGCAAAGAGGTGACTCAGTTCACAGTGTATCAATGTACACGTTATTAAATTTAAGTCCTTTTTTCCGGCTGGTGCTTACAGTGGGAAGGGACGTAGATCACAGCCTAGAGCATCTGCTAATCCTAAGTGATGAAAGAGCCATGGGGCACTTCTGTCTTTTGGATGCTCTCAGTGTAAGGTCCTACATGGGGTAACTTTTATGTGTGATCATCTCATTTTTTTTAATTTTTCTAAAGAAAATCTAAAGAGTCTGTGATATATAATTCATTATCCTCATTTTAACTTGAAGTAATGCAATCGTGAAGATTTAATTACTAGCTCAGATTACATACTATTCATGGGGAGGAGCTACATTCAGATGGGAAAATGTCCTCTTTGCTCTTGAGTAAGTTGGATGCTTTCCTGTAGACTGCAGCATCCAATGCACTAAAAGATACAATGATGAAATGCTAGGTACAGCCAAGTGACGGTTCAAATGTTGCTGGAAATTCTGGATTATTAAAACATTGTAATGGCCTTTGTTCATTGTGCAACCACCATTCATGTCCTTTTATGTGCATTTCAATCAGTAACAATTCTGTAACTACAGGTCACCTAAAGTGAGTTTTCATAAGCTTTCAAAGTTTTAATGAACTCCAATTTTAATACAAACAAATATGAGAAATACAATAAATTATAAAGAAAGTAAAACACACATAAACTTTACTATTTAAGCTATTATAATTTTATTCTGATACCATTTTATATTAAAATACTTCATTAACAAATATTTAGGTATAATATGTAATGTTTATTTTGTTTCCTTTCAGTGAATTGTTCATTTGCATTGATTTTCTTGCTGGACTTATTCTTACTTGAAAGAGTTACTCTTACTTTCTCTAAGACTCTTACTTTTCCTCTCAGCAACTTTTTTCAGGTCAAAACTCTTTTTCCAATAGTTTTCAAATAGATTTTAATCAAACAAATGTTTGAACATTTGCTCTCAAATAATATCCAACTCGTGAGACACTTGCTAGTCAAAGGCACCTCCACACTCCTGCTTGCAAGCTTAAGAGAGAATCAATATCGTCTCATGGACTGTGTATCAACATAGTTCCCCAACTAAGAAGAAAACAGTCCTTTGTTTTAAAAATGGTTCTGACCTTGCTATATTATATCTCTCTACAGGAGAAAAACCAAAACCAACTTCATGTCTGAAATAGTTTAATTTTTCATGAGTTCATATCACCAGAATAGAACACTATTAAGTCAAAATTTAAACAGACATCAGCTCATAAATGTTACACAGACAGAAAAGCATATGGATAAATTGAGAAAGAAAATTCTTTTCATAGAAAAATTACTGTAAATATGCTTCCTTTTTGTTTCTTATTATTGATTTATAATTTCTAGTTAGTCCACACATATCCAAAACTAAGCCATACAATAAATAAGAATAAATTCATGAGTACCAAATAAAATAATTTTTAGGTATAGCCTTTAAAACTTACCTATAGAACTATTTCTATGACAGTCAGCCTTTTAACATGTTTCTCAGAGGCAAGCAATATAATATGACTCTTCATGAAAATAGTGACTATTTCTCTGGGTTTGGGATCCATGCCCTAACTGACATTTCTGTTCACCGTTATGCCTGTGACTTTTCCTCTCATGATTTCACTCAGCTGTGAAATGATACCCACAAACTGTGGGAATCTCTTAAGAGACTGAGAGAATCCCACACTAAGTTGTATGAATGGTTCTTGTATCTTGTTTGCTCTGATCAGTTTCATGGTTGTACAAACTGTCCCATGCTAACCAGAAACACAGACAAATCATTTTGCCAACCCACTGGCATTCAGCCAGCCTCCCTGCACTGCTTTCTAGAAGGTTCCACACACATTTTTACAGGTTTCTAGACAAGACTTGTCATAGTGAATGGAGGATTTCTATCCTCCACAAACCATTCTTTACTTAAAATAATAATAATAATTTCAGCATCCAGGTATTAAAGGGAAAGACTTTTTGAGTTGAGCCCGTGGTTTTACATAGTCAAGTTGGACCAATTTCTATGGTTTCTGCTGCCTGCTAAGAGAATTCTATAACAAGTCCATCAGCAAGCCTCATTTTCATGAATACTGTTCAATGAATCATGTATTCAATTTTATTAATAGTCTTTATTGTTAAATTAGCTATATATTTATAGAAAAAACTGATATAACAGCATAGGCATGATTCCTATGTACTTTTTATCACTTCCCTTCTTATTAAAATCTATCAAATTAGCAGAATATCTTTATTACCAGTGAGGAAACTGTGTTTGGGACTGACTTTGAGTTGAAGTCTAAAGCTTCTTCTGGTTCCTGTGGCTCTTGCATAATGTCCAGTCTCTGGCACTGCATCTCAGCTCAGATATCACACCTCCCTTCCTGGTTCCCTAGGATCTTCCACTTTGTAAGAATTTCCCAGGATCCCTAAGTTTTCATGACCTCAATGGGTCTGTGGAGATGGCTGCTTCTTTCTAGAACTTTTCTATTTTACCAGGTTTTAGTTGAGATCCTGGTTTAGGGGAAGAGGAGGTCATAGAAAGGCTATTTTCATCACAACCTCACAAAAAGTGTGTGTTCCTTCTTAATTTTAATTTCTTTTGCTCTTCACCTCCTTCTATCTTTGTCTCTTATGTGCCTAAGGATTACATAAGATCAATGTGGGTTTGCTTAATTTGAAAAAGGTAGCTGCTTTGCTTCCATCCCCAAAGTTATCTTAAAGTAAGATATCGAAAGGACTTCAGTATCGAAAGGACTGAATACGGCTGACAGTATCCTGCCAGCCTCTGCAGGTTTATCTGAGATTCTTTTCTTACACAGCCTATTTTTCCAACCTTCTTTTCTTACCTCCACATATTTAAAAGAAAAAAAATGCTTTAAATATAGACTCTCTCCTGGTCCAGACTGGCCAACATACTCACTGTACAGCCAGTACCAACGTCCTGGCTTTAACACACACCAGTGTAACACAGCCAGCCTAACTGCTCTGCAGTAGTAGCTTAGGGAGCTCCGGGTATTGCCTAGCATGCACTCCGTCTCCACGGAACAGTAGAGACAGGCAGAGAACCATTTAAGATGCTATGTAACAAACCAGTTAACAAAGCAAAACTTCCAAATCTGTTAAGAGTTGATTTCATTTTGTGGTTTTTTTTTTCACTCCTCCCAAACTATTGGATGCTATTACCTCTTACCTTTCCATTCCTGATGAACTTATGAACAAATCAAAATGAAAAAAACATTATAATTCTTTTGAAATTATATTATAAGATAACTTGAAAAAATTTAGTAATTTGTATTGTACTTGCTAGATGTTCTTGATTTAACAAAGTGGGCTTTTGACTTTTCAATTGCATTTTTATTGCCTCATACTTGCCTGTGTGTGTCCATTTGTGTATGAGTGCAACAGGAGGACATCTTTGTTCTGCTATATCACTTCCTGCATTCCTCTCCTGAGGTCGAGGTCTCTCACAGTAACAGGATCCTGGTTAGCATTCCCTACAAACCCATAAAGCTCTGGGGTCAAAGATGTTTAGACAACTTTCCCCGACTTTTAGGTAAGTGTTACCAGGTCTGAGGTTATTCGCGATCCAGCAGTCTGACAATTTATAAATTTTAACAAAGAAGAGGCTTTCATTCAGACACTGGCACCGGGTCCACAGCCAGAACTCCAGACTCCTTAAGGCAACCTACAGCCACCTCAGTCATGGGTTTGTAAAGGCAAAGAATGCATACTTACAGTTCATTCTCATGCAAGCAGAAGCTCTTCTGTGCAAAGCTCGTCTGTGTTCAGAAGTAGAAACAGCAGTAAAGAGTTTGACCCTTTTGAGAACTAGCTTAGCTTTATACTTGTCTTAAGAACAGATATTTTAAACTTTTAAACACAAAGTTAGCCATCAGTATAAGGCTATCCATCACATTCTACCCTTGAATTATACCCTGAGTCAAATTCTTCCCTGTTCATATAGGGACTTATTTAGTATCACCTTAAAACTCCTAATTGTGAATTTATTTCTGGTTAAGGCATTAATGATGCAGAAGCCAAACTTCATTAGCAGGAGTAGGAAAGCTAAAGTTCCTGCAATGGCTGACACGCAGAGGTACTAGCCAGGAAGTACCTGAGGAAGAAAATGGGACCCATTTACTCCTCCTCCTAGGACCATTCTGTGAGATATTTTTGAATTTCAATCAAATTATCCCTGTTAATTCCTGAGTAGCTGGCATAGAAGCAGCAGGTTTTCCCAAAGTCCTACAGAAACCTTATTTTGTGTAAAGCAGATCAAAGCTTACCATGCTGTAAGACTTCCGCAGGTAATGAGTCAATCTGTTCTCCTAATTCTGGAATAAACCTTTCTAATGCAAATAAATTCAGAGTTATTTGATGTCCTAATATTTGTAGTTGACATCAACCATAGCTGTGCCTTTTGCCTCAAGAGGAGCTCCAGCTGTTCCCAATCATAGGCTTCCTATGAGAGATATAAAGAGAACTGCATGTTTCCGTCTACCCTAGGGGGCTAGAAAGATTTAGAAATACAAGTGTTCTCTTCCTATAAGACCAGCATAAACACTTCTATTGCACTTGCCAGGGTGTTGTCTTCAGTTGTAAAAATGGTCCTTTGACTTTTAAATTGCATTTTTATCATAAGTGTATTTTTGTGTGTATATGCACATTTGTTCCATGTAAGTATATATTATATATATACATATGTGTGTGCATGTGTGTGTGTGTGTATTATAGAGATGTTTTTATTATAGTAAGAAGTACCTTTTGTCTATACTTAGAACAAAACAAAAAAATTTAAAATTTTGAGATTGCGACTATAATAGTAGTCAGTTCTTTACAAGATCCCAATGGATATCTTACCAGAACTCACTTGATTAATGTATTAAAACTCTAAACCTTTGAAGTCTTAATATTATATATTATTTTAAGTATTATTATTATTATAAGTAGGAGTAGTAGTACTAGTAGTAGTAGGAGGAGGAGGAGGAGGAGGAGAAGGAGAAGGAGAAGGAGAAGGAGAAGGAGAAGGAGAAGGAGAAGGAGAAGGAGAGAAGAAGAAGAAGAAGAAGAAGAAGAAGAAGAAGAAGAAGAAGAAGAAGAAGAAGAAGAAGAAGAAGAAGAAGAAGTCGAAAAAGAGTAATATTTTCTCAGACCCTTACAACTTACATAAACCTCAAACATTTTCCCATTCAATCATTTATCATGAGACACAACAGACATTACTGAGAGCGGTCATGGCAAAGCAAGTTTATTTAAATAGAGGAATATTAAAAGTCACAGGGAAGCCAGTTTTGTGAGTTTGACTTTCTTACCAGGAGACTTAATAGCTCTAGAAAGAGCAAGGCCTGGTTTTCATATATGAAATTCACTGACCAGGCAGCTGCTGCTAAACTAATGAAGTTTCAGTGAGCTTCAGAAATCTGAGAATGATAAATGTAAGGAGGAAGTATAAACCAGATGGGCTCTGTATCAATAAAATGACAGAGACTTACCTAGATGATTGCTCTAGGCTCCTGAGGAATCTCAGCCATCTCTTTGGAGGCAGAATGGCTTTAGTCTCCCTCCGGTGGCCACACTGGACAGCATGGACTCTCTGACTGCCAGGTAGAGCAGCAGCCAAAAGATCTGAGCAACTTTCCTGTGGGTGAGGCCCTTGAGAGACTGGCCTACATTGATGAGGAAAAGAGGGGCAATCAAATCTCCAATGGCCTTCTTGTTCATCCCTGGAGGCAGATGAGATGAAGAGTATTTTCACTTTCAGTAGCTTTACTACAACACTGGTGGCGTCATCTTCTTTGAGGGAAACCTTAGGACTGCCTCTAGGACCTGGCATTTTTGACTAACACTGGAAGCCTTTTTAACCAAGCACTTTAGAGTCCATATTCAGGAGGTCTTGGAGGAGTTTTTCTAAGGCTACTTGTTAAAGACAAGCACATCTGACTTTAAATAAACTTTACTTGTTCTTAGGTATTGTTCTAGGTTTATCCTTGAAAACTTACACAGAAGGTTCATAAAGATTTCCCCTGTCAATGAATTATGTTTGTTCTTAAGACAACTACAAATGTAGGTCTGAGCATGTAGAAACTTTGGATCTTTTACAAGGTGACTGACCTTCATGTTCTAATTTTGGCCTTAACAAATTATAATTCTTGAACTGAATCAAATCTTAATGCAGTCCATTAAGAAACATATTATTTTTATTGATAGACTCTTATTTTAGAACTTTTTATAGCGTGTTATAGACTTTCACAATTTTTACTATGCAGTTTGTCCAAACGAGAGTTAAAGTTTAAGAAAGTTTAGCAAAGGCACAAAGGCCAAGTGTATAACTTTAAGACAGCTTCGGTTGACCCGAATAGACACGGGGTAAGACGAGATATCCCATAGACTCTCTGAAGCTGCTTGGACATTGTCTTGCTGCACCATAAGATAGAAATATCTCAGTTTCGGTGCTCATAGCTGTGGCCCCAATTCCTCAGTTCTTCATCTCCTTCTCCATAGATTTTTTTTTCTTTTATCCATTTTCATTAAGTTCAGCCTGTTTCTTGAGCGTCTCTTATTCTCTATCAAGAATAATGCAGCTTTCTAAAATGTAGGTCAGTCCAAAACTCTGGTCAGATCTTATTTTATGACATCAAACCTCTGCTGGTCTTTAAGTCACATTTTTAACTAGAAGATTCAACTAGGGATGCCAGTCCCGGCTCGTGACTGTCAGGTTGGCATTAAAACCTGGCCAGAAGCAAGCAGCTTTAAGCCAGGAGGTGACCTGGATTGATTTTTTTTTTTGAGACAGCTTCCTTTATGGAGTTTTCCTATTTGGTTCTGCTTCTGGCATCATTTTATGAATTAACCCTTTTAAATAAATTTCTCAGGCCTAGTCCTCTGGGCCTTGAGTGTGTCTATTCTATTACCTCATATCTGGCCATAGCCTTCTATTCAAAGTGGAAAGTACAAATTGGCAAAATGACTTGAAGAGTTTTTGTATATATCAAACCACTGAGATTTTCAGACTCAATGAATTTGGGAAACATTCAATAAATATTTTGGTTTAATCCATGCCATTATTCTGAGTTAAAGCTGACATCCTGAAGACATGTTACTAAGGCATATTTTTAAAAATACCCTAGAGCTACTGAACACATTAAACAGATATTTTTATGATTTTTTTCTCTAATCTGTTATTCTTATTCTTAGGACTAGAATCACCACACAAAAATCCATCCCAATCCAAAATAATTAGGAGGCTCACTGATATTAAAACCCATCATTTTTTTATAAAACAAGAGTTGAGCCCAACTTATACATACAGTATGCTACAGTGAACTAAACTTACCTATAAAAAGATTTTTAACCATTGACTTGCTTGCTATAAATTTTAAGTTAACTTTTAGTTATATATTTTACAAATCTTTAACTGTATCCAATAAAGTTACAAGTCTGGAGGTACAGAAATCTGACATAGTCTTACAGATCTTGAGATAAAATTCATACTTTAGCAAAAGTTTTGGAGTTAAACTAAAACCAAAGGTGCATAAGATTGATTGACAGGTGTCTTGGTAATCGGGGGTCAAGGAATACCACGAAGTTGCACCAAGCAACAAACCTCACAGAAGGAATTTACTGAGGAGAAACGCAGAATGGAGACTGCCTCTGAGGAAAAATAGAGAGAGCAACAGGCTGCTCAGAGGGCAGGAACTGTTGTGATAGAATCATGGCTTGCCTCCTGACAGACCACACTAGGCCAATCTGGTCACATGTGGAAAAGGTTTATTGAAAACGATGGAGACAAGAGAAGAGGAGAGAGAGAGAAGAGAGAAATAAGAGGAAAGGGGCAAGAAGGGTCTGGCTTTTATTATAACTGTGACGACACTACCCCAAAGTGAAGGTGGGAGCTGAACCAAATGTATACTGGGAATGTATGGCCATTAATTGCCCTGGCAACAGGTATGTCCCTGTCCCCTGAAAGTGACATCACTGCTGGAGGTGAAAGCGTTTCCTGAAAACAACAGGAAGTGTTTAGGATCTTTAAAGCATGTGTAGCTAGCTGGTGGGAAAGTACAGAATGGTTGACAACATTGCTTGTCTGTTAACCCTGAGCCATGGAAGTGGGATTTCCAAGTCTTGTGTCTGGGGCCCATCCAGAGGCAGGGTGATTTCCAGTTGCTTGTTACCCTGCATCCCTCCCTCTTATGCTTACTACTGATAACTAATCATAGGTCAGACGTTCCTGTAAAATTAAAAAAGGAAGTTTCTTTTACCCCACACTAGATCTGGCACTGTAGTGCCTATCTGGTAGATATCTTCGTCGCTGTCAGCAAAGCGTCTCACCTGCTTTGCTCCATCCCATATCACACTGCTGATGGCTACTCTCTGAGCCTGGCAACAATCTCTCTACCTGTCTAGTTCCCAAGGCAGGTTGCCACCATGCCAGACATACACATCCCAATTCTGTGGCTGCCCAGTGTCTCCAGCCACCACCCACTCTTGAATTCAACTAAATCGCCACATGAAAGAACACACAACACAATAACCTCTGATCCAATTGATAAGATATAATTGCCCACCTAGATAAGATACAGTTTGCTCATCTAGGTACACAAAATCTTGTACACATCTATCCCTTAACACATCTATCAACCTGTATATGTGTAGAGAGGAATCTAAACATCCATCTCCATGTTCTCTTGGCTACCCTCCCTTTTTTACTCTAGTCTCCTCCTCCTCTCTGAAACTTTTCTCCCACCCAATCCTTTCTTCTCGCCCAATGACAGGCCTTGTTCTATCTTTTACCTACCTTCACCTGCATAATGACATCATCCTACAGTCAGGACAGAGGGTTATTGTTAGACTACTTTCTGCTCTTTGTGAATATCAAAGTCTCTGAGACAAGCCTGATCCTCAACATAAGGTGTAATTGGTGATTATAGGCCTCTGACTCCGCAGGTTGGGCTGATAATCCTGTAATAACAATTGTTTAAAGGTCTGATTAGAAATATTAGAAATATTATGTGCTATTAAAGAAATCTTAACAAAATAATAAGACAGAGAGAAATTAGTAGGATTAGGAAAAGAAGGAGAAGGAGAGTTAAGAAAGGCAGCATCCTGTCAGAGGCACCGAGTTGTTTCTTACATATATATTTTTTGATGACCTATCTGTAGTTCTTGGATATTGTCTTTTACTATATCTGATGGGTTGACATAGAAGTAGCAGTCATCACTGAGGAAGAGGCAAAGGCCACTCTTCTTTGTTGTTAGTGGATCTAGTCTTTGCTAGGTTTGTAGAACTATGGTAGCCAGTGAGTTTATTTGACTCTAGAGGGTAAGAGTGATTTGGTCCACCAGTTGGGAGTCTTGTCTGAACATGGGAACCCATAAGGGTTCATCAAAAAGTATCATCCCTAATTTAGGAAAGAGGAACACCAGGAAACATGTCCTAAACCACCCAGCATGTAGGCAATGATAAATCAGAGTGCCACAAAGGATAGAAGTGTTATGAATATTTGAGCATAGGTGCCTTGTGGTAGTGCCGAATGTTGGACTATTATTACAGTTTAAAGAATCCAGTGTGCCCATAAAATGAGTTCCTGGGGAGTTAAAGCAGTTTGCAGTACTAAAGAGAAAAATGTGTGAAATATAAGGTACAGTAGTGATATTCTGACTAGCTAACTAGCAGTGTGATGAGAGAATCTAATAGACCAATAAGCTAGGCTACAAGTAATGGTGGTTGTGAGTTGACCTGACAGGGACATACAATGGACGTTCTCCAAAGTAGCTAGGTAGAATATTATTTAATAAGTGATATGTGAAGTTTCGAGTTGAAACAGAAGATGGAGCTAACATGAGGACAGAGAGGAAAGATTACTGTTGTTCAAGAGTGGAGATGTTAGGGAGGTAAGAGTCTTTGATGAATGCTGAATTCCACCCTCTATTTTCTGTACCTCGATGTTTAAAGACTGGGAAGTATCCAGGTATCCTCTTTATATTTTGATCATGCCCTCTAGGTGCTTGCTTAGCAGGTCATAATACGGTTCTCTAGTGACATCATCCTCTCATTCGTTATCCATGGGTCTTGAATGCAGAGATTAGAGGGAGAGTTAGGACAGCCCAGATTTGTTTCATTGTAGTGGCAGGACCATTACGGTTAACCTCTGTAAGTTTCTGGCCGCTTTTTCCAGCATTCTTTCCTTTGGTCATAGAGAAAACAGGGATGGAGATAAGCCCTGGTGGAGGAAATGTGGATGAGGGAGTTATAGGGAAATAGGCCAGGCTTTGGCAGCCTGAAATAGACCTGGCCCTGTTGGGACAGACTGGTGGTTAGAGGGGTGGGTGTATTGTATGTTAAACATCTGCATGTAAGAGCTGTCCGGGACAGGTGTATGAGAAGAAACACAGGAGAGGCAGAACATTTGGATATAAGATCCGCAGATGGTTGTAGCCATGTAGATGTCCTCATCCCAGTGGGGACAGCAGCTAAGATGCAAGCAAACCACGTGTTGCTTGTCTGCCAAAATGGCACTGCACTCGTGCTGCCTGTAATATTGTTTATGCATAGGCTTTTAACTACCAATCTCCCACGTTAGGAGTTAATCCTAAATAGTCTGTAAATTATAGATTTTACAGGTTTTTAAACCATGTCCAATATACTTAACAAATCTTGAGATATAGAAAGTTTACATAATAGTCCAACATTGTTATTTTGCTCCCCTTTTCTGTCAAACAGTAGGTGGCCCACCTGACACAGGATAAAGATTTTTTGAGGAAACCTTTAAACAAGCATGCTTGGATCTATTGGAGTGGGGGGCCATAACCCAACCCCATCGCCAACTTTTCACTGAAGTAGAGCAGAATATAAGCCATACCTAAAACATACCCTAATATCTGTAAAACTTAATCCAGCAAGCTGAGAACAAAGAAGATTTAGAGAAAGGAACATTTTGAACCATGACTATAGAGGATGCTGCATGAGGGACCTGAGAGAATGTGAGAAGTCTGCAGCTGGCCTACTCCTTCAGTCTCTTCATCTCCTGCTTTGTCAGAGGCTCGCACCCTCAACACACTTACAGATCTATCGATAGCAACTTCAATGGACAAAATAGTCACAAAATGTGTTGTAGGGTGGTGGGTAGGGCAGACAAAACAAACAAGGCTCAGAGCAGAGAGAAAAGAAAATTTGAATACAGGGAATCTCTTTTCATTTCCTTGATCATTTGCAGTAGTTGTGAAAGTCCTGAATAATATTAATATTTCGGATGTCTTGTGGCCATTTGGATTAATTATTGGAATATTGGAGCCAGATTTGATTGCAAAAGTGAATAAATTCAGGGACCTTTAGGACATGTACTAGTTGGATGGGTTAGAGGTTTTCTAAAAAGCATCACAAGAGGAAATGAGAGATGATGGATAATATCATCCCCAAGGAAGACACACACACACACACACACACACACACACACACACACACACACAGAGAGAGAGAGAGAGAGAGAGAGAGAGAGAGAGAGAGAGAGAGAGAGAGAGAGAGAGAGATCTGAAGAAAAGGGTGACTTCAAACTCAAAGAGGACTGAGAGAAGACTAAGTTATCACCACACTTAATGTGGATTAGAACTAATAGCCTGAAGAGACTTGCTACCAGAGCTTTTAATGAAGCCAGAGAGCAAAAAACACAGGAGCTCAGTAATGAGGTCTCATCCACAGGAAAGGGTCAAGAGTATGAGAGGAGCTCTGAATGCTCAGTTGCTACTTCCTTCAAGTCTGAGAGGTTTCTACACCAACAAAGAGGGAAACTTATAAAATTGCAGCTAGTAGATGAGGTGCCAAGTAATAGATGAGCCTTTCACTGGTAAACTGAGGATGAAGGACAGTGTCCTGGTAAGGTTCTGCCCCCTCCCAAGGGGAACCACAGTCACCAGGAGAGCCTATCTGTGTCACAGCTCCATGGAAAGAGTTTTATGGCACAAGGGTATCATGGTAATTGGGAGCCAATAGGTATCACAAAAAAATCTCACCATGTACAAACCTCACACAAGAGATTTTCTAAGGGTAGTGCTGATGTCAACATCCTGTTCTCAAATTGGTTCTTGAACTGTCAGTTAAGAAAGCCATGGGCCAGTTGCTGGGTTGAAGGCATACACTAGATGGGACTAGCTTCTAAAGTTCAGCACAGGCAGGAAGTGTGGAGCTAAGAGTAATGATAAAGGCATGCTTCTCCAGGTGGGATATAGTAGCACTCAGCAATTGTGCCATGAAGGCAAATTGAAAAGGAACAACTATGTATGTGTTTTCATCCATGGATTCAAGGGAAGCTGGGAGGGGGCTGGTAGCATGGCCACTTCCCTGAGCTAAAGAGTGGTAGCAAAAAGTTACATGCAAGATTTGTTGAATAGAAACAGAATGGTGGCTGTCTCTGAGTGGGAACAAAGACGGCATAGGCTTAGAAGAGGGGCAGGTTTTTGTAGGGTCTTCGGAATGAGCATGCAGTGAGCCAGTAATACACATTCAGTGGGCAGAGGAAAAGTACAGCACGGTAGGAAGAATTGCTTGGCGATTAACTCTGAGTTATGGGAGCAGGGATTTCCAAGTCCAGGTTTAGGGACAGACCAGCAGCAGAGTGTTTTTCTACTGCCCTCTTACTCTACAGAGATAAGCAACAATAATTTCCATTGGGAATAGTTGAGCCCTTTGTCCTGTTTTCCTCTTCTTTCCCTGTCATATAATCAGTTTGCTCACCTGACATGGAACAGATTTTGGGGAAACCTTTAAAGAATCATGTTTATTACCAGAAGAAGGAGAAACTTAACTAAACCCAGAGCCAGATTTTCATTGAAGTGGAACAGCATAAAACAATTTAATATTACCCACACCTGAAAGCCACCCGAATTTCTGTAAAACTGTACCCAGTGATCAAGGTTAGGGCACGGAGTAAGCTGAGAACAGCGAAGCTTTAGAGATAAGAAATTGAGCCCTGGCAGTAGGTATGGATGCTGCAGAAGAGAGCTTACATATGCACCAGTCAGAGAGGAGTTGGGGGAAGGGAGTTACATGCCACAGTTAGCCTAGTCCTTTAAAAAAGAAAAGAAGATTCAACACCAAACACAATCTACCCAACACAGAACAGATGATATTCTACAAAAACAAATGACAGCCAGCAGTGCCGTGGTGGTGGTCTCTCAGACTTGGTAGTGGCACTGTATCCAGCACTTCCATACGTCTCACAAAAGTGATAAAAAGGACTCCATATACCTCCAGAGGTTTCTCGAAATCTAAGCGTTGAGAACCTGCCGGTGACTGCCTCCAGTTTCTCTGGTCACAATATACTGGAAGCCCCCAGGGTCCCAAGAGAGAGCTAAAAAAAGATGGGAGACCTTGCTGAATGCCCAAATCCTGGATGAGTTCCCAAATGTCTGGGGTTGTTTAGAAATTCACCAGTCTGACCATTAATAAATTAAAAAAAAGACTTTTAATCAGATATTGACATCCGGCATATATCTGATACTCAGAGTCCCAAATTTTGCAGCCATCTTAAAAAAAAAAAAAAAACTCATTTTTACCTGACATTTTATTACATGCATGTGCAGTGAAGGGAGAATTAAAACATTTTATACCTGTTTATAGGCATATTCTCTCACATACATCGTTGAATGAAAACATTCATAACAGTCATGTTATTTCCGTCAAATTATTTTTTTCAGAGTTTTAAAACAGGTCTTCAGCTGAGGCACTGCTAGATAAAAGAAAGACTATTTTAAAAGGTTTGTCTTAATTGTATTGATTATATAAAAGTGATTGTTATTTTCATTAAATTATATTGTCTAGAAATTTTTACCAAAATGTTTGCAGAAGTAAAATTAGCCCACAATTAAAACCAATTTTGTTGCTGCATAGAGAGGCTGTAAAAAGCCATTGCTAATTGACACATTTATAAATTTGGGTACCCTTTTTTGCTAAATGAGAGAAGACTCAGCATAATTCCATACACTGTTTCATAAAACTTGAAAAACAACTGTGTAACAGAGAACAAATCAAAGGCAGAGATCACCTGCCTGGAGTTGTTAACACAGAACAACCCCAGGGCTGTTTTTTAAGCCTTCTGTCCCCTGCAGTGCAAATGTTAAATAAATGCCCAGCTCCTGCTGTGGTTAAAGCCAGGAGTCTAGTCAATTAACATTTATTAAGCCGGAGATAAGCTGGGTTTATGAACTTCAGCTCTGGTGACAGTAACAATATATGACAATAGAAAATGTCACAAGGGAAGACCTCAGTGTGACAGTGTCCACAGCAGAGGTGATGGTGTTTGGGCAGCTTTGTGTCTGATTGTAAGCAGCTCTTCTGGATAAAAGTCTATTTCTTCTTCATTGTGTCTCTGTTTCAAAACCATCCTCAATACTGAATAGTACTAGTAAGCACTTCAGAGACCTAGACTCCACGAGTCCCTGCCCTGGTGATGAAACTCAGGTCCTTATGTATGCTAGTTAGACAGTCTACATCCTAATTACATCCCCAGTCCCAGTACCCTATTTTTAAGTGCAATTTGTGAGTAAGAATCAAGGGAATTTTCTCCTAGAGCGGTAGTGGAATTGTGAGAAACATGTGCAAATAAAACAGACTATAGGAATTTCAAAGATCAAGGAAGTGGGGTTTACACACTCGAACAAAACTATAGGATCCCAGCAAGTGCTGTTCTGTGTAACAGCTAAAATTGAGGGACCAGGTCAGCTTTTTATAAATTAAAACTCAAACCTAACAATCCATTTCCGATGAAATGTAAAATCCAATCAAGTAACTATGATAGTTGAAAGTGCAGATTTATTAAGCACTCGTGCTGACCTCATATGCTGCAGCTGGGTTTCCCTCCATGTGGCTGTGAGAAATGCAGTTTAAGGGAGAGCAGATTTATTTGACTTCTAGTCAAGGTTCCAGTCTATTATTACCCAGAAGTCAAGATAATACTTCAAGCAGCTCATCACAGGAGTACATCCACAATCCAGAGCTGAGAGAAATGAGGCATGCCTTCATGTTTGTACACAATTCATTTTCTCCACTCTTAACATAATTGGGATCCCATTCCTTCTTAGAGAATGGTGTTACCCACTGTAGGAAGGATTCCCCACCTCCACCAAAGCAATCAAGAATGTCCCCTTTGTGCCCTCAGGACCCTCAGGGGCCCCTTTCTCAGGTGATTCCAGATTGTGTAAAGACAAAACTAACTGTCACAGCATATGCTCTCAAGGGAAATTCAAAAACATTAAGGCTTTATAAAGCCTTGTGACAGGTTTTGCCTAGTTGAGTAGAATGAACTAACATCCATTAACGTTCTATAACTTCCTAACCAATAAAATAAAAGGCTTATTCTTTTACTATCTCTTCAAATACTCAAGAAATAATCAAGAAATTGAGTACCACAAAATCATAATAGAGTATTTTATTTGTATTGTTCATCGTCTATGTAAGAGAATTTTTTTTCAGAAGAATGAGTCTCTTGGATTATCCAAGTGTGCCTTTCTATTTACATAGTTCATCAATTTTGTCAAAGAAACCCTAATTCCTGTGAGTTCATCTTCTCTGATCTCTAAATAATTTCTTACGTTTTGCTTTGCAGGAAGTCAGACACAAGTGGAAGCCACTTGATAATCTTGAAAATACTTCTCATGCCGTCAGTTTTGTGTTTCTTGCTCTGCTTTGCTTATTTGACCAAACAAGAATGGGTGGCAATTGAGTTCCATGTGAGTAAGTATAGAGAGCAGACGGTAATGACCAGGAAAACTAATCAAATGAGTCATGCTTAAAGCCCATCCAAACCACAGCTTAGTCCACTCGCAATAGTCTTTCCTTCCTACACTGTTTTCTCATTCACATGTGTCTTTTGTAAGCAACCTGCAGATCTCTGAATTCAAGGCCAGTCTGGTCTACAGAGTGAGTTCTAGGACAGCCAAAATCACACAGAAAAACAAACAAACAGAAACTAAAAATCAAAAACAAAAAACAAACTCTGTCTGGCAACAAAACATGTAAACAAAACAACAGCAAAAAGACAAAAGAGAACAAGAAAACCTGCTTCTCTTTAGGAGGCAGTTGTTTCTCCCTCTTCTTCCTGCAGTCCCTAATGAGGAATACTTCTTTGCCTATCAATATATGTATACAGTCTCCACTTCCTACTAAATGGAAGAAATTTACCTGCACACATGACTTCTTAATTCCTCACTGTCTGCCTGACTCACTGCACGTCAGCATGACTATTACCTAAAGTCTTCCAATGGTCATAGGAGCAGATGTTTATGTTATTTTTTATTAAGTCACAAGTTATTATAAAAATTATAGGGTTGGGGATTTAGCTGGGTTGGGGATTTAGCTCAGTGGTAGAGTGCTTGCCTAGCAAGCGCAAGGCCCTGGGTTTGGTCCCCAGCTCCGAAAACAAGAAAAAAAAATATATAGACAGATAGTTCTGGACTGGTTATTTTTAAAGCTAAAATATTTAACTCTTTTTAATTCGTTGAAATTTTCATACAACGCTTTGATGCCTATCAGTCCTCTCTTGAAACTCTTCTCACAGTCATCCCTCTTTCCACTCAGACGACTTTTCGTTCTCATGCACTTAGACCTCAATTTTAGTCTAATTTGGGTGCCTATATTTTCTTGGGTCTGTGACCATGCACTGGATCATGGTGGCTCTGTCAGGGGCCAGACTCTTGAAGAAAACCTACTGTCCCTCTCCCAGAAGCTACAGTCCAATGGTTCCCTCAGCTAGGAGCAGGACTTAGTGTCTGTCCACTTCCTGTCTCTGTTTTGGGACTTGGTTTACCTTGCCTTTGCACAGGTTTTATGCATACAGTTACAGTTACAAGTGCTGTCAGTTCAGGTATGCAACTGCTGTATTGTGACCAGAAAACCTAGTTTCCTTGCTAGGCATCCACTGCTTCTGGTTCTTACAATCACACTGGTCCCTCTTCTTCAATAATCTGTAAGCCTTGGGACTTACCAATGATTTTAAGTCCTTGGGAGGAGGGTCTCTGATGCAGACGGGCTATTTAGGGCTGGGTATGCTTTAGACTCTTCTTTGTCCCTCTGGCAGTTATGAGTCACCTCGTTATTCACCATCTACCACAGCATTGAAATAAAAATGCTTGGATAAAAAGGTTCTCTTGTCTCTGTCTTTCAGTCTGTTTCTCTTTCCCCCGCGTTCTCTCTCATTTCTTCATGCTGTACCCCTTTGCATGGAAACATGGAGGGCTCCTGCACTCCTGAAGACTTCAGGAAGGGGCTAGACTAAGTCGGTATGCCTCAGAAAAAACCTACCTTCTAAAACTGGCTTATATCCCATGAATAACTGCTGAACGGGAGGTGTTAGAATTGGTATTTGCTCCTGTTGTTTTACACTTAGCTCTCTGCTAAGACTGGCAGTATTACCTAAAAGAAGTTGTGTGCATAGCACATAAAATTTCCAAAGCTATTACTGATTACTCCAATTGTTCCTTATTAAGAGAGACTGATCACTAGGACCTTTAAAGGATTACTATCTGGAAAACAGTCTGGAACACATAAGAGGATGTATGACAAGAACAGGTCACAAAGCAGAGGGTAGAGAGGCTGAACCTTCAAGGAAAGGCCAAAGACTCTGGTAATGAGTCATTCTCTGAAAGTTCCTTTGCAGGCATAGACATAAGGTTGGCAAAATATGGTTGTGTGCCATATCCAGCCATCTGCCTATTTGCTGCATGTACTTTTTATTACAACATGTAGTTCATATAATGTTTATGCCCATTTTGTGCTAAAGTAACACACACGAGACCGTATCAATGAGATCATACTGAAAATGTTTACCATCCCAAATGCTCATACTTCTAAATGTATTTGTTGTTCTGGGCATGGAAAAAAGCCCAGTGAAATGGCTGAAAACTGTACAATTAGTTTCCCCTTTTCATTTCTACTGTGGTGCTGGGGATTGAACTCAAGTCCTGTGAATGTTGATCAAGCATTCCATCGGTGAGCTATGGTTTCTTCTTTAAATACTGAGTTTTCAAGCTAAAGATTTTTAATCATTGTGAGAGCACTTGTTTAGCATAAATGAGAACCTAGGTTTGATCTCTGGCATGAGAAAATATTAAATTATCATGTTTAATTCTTCACACACAATTCAGTGACTTGGAAAAAATGAAGTATTAATTCAGGTCCGGATGAGTGAATTCAACCTATACCAAATGACTGCTTTGCTCAGAAAATTATGATTTCTCTTTAACTGGACTAAGAATGAGTGAACAAGTGGAGATTCAATTAGAAAGCTTTGTTTTCAGAACACTGTAATGAGAAATAAGTGTTGATATTTAAAACTCAGATTGAATAATCTATTTGGAGGCTTGTCCTTGAAAAAGGCATTCTCCAAACCCCAAGTGTTCAGTCCTAAAACTCCTATACATATAAGCAATACTAAATAAATTCAGGAGGTCTGATTCTTAAATTTATAATTATAAGTATACACACACACACACACACACACACACACACACACACACACATATATATATATACCCTAAGTTTTGGAAGCATGGAAGAAATCAGAGGGCCAACAGGAAGGAGGAATGATACATATAGAGTGCTCATATATAAAATTGTCAAAACTAAATTAATTTATAAAACTATGACTGAGCAGAGTAGATGGTAAAATGCTCTCCTAGCATATTGTGTGAGGCGGTTTTTCACCACTGCGCCTCGGCTCACATATATATTTATATGCAGGTACTCTGTTTTTCTAGCGCCTGACTTTAAAGGGTCTTAAGTAACTCAATCTAGAGCAATCTGTTTTATTTTACATGAACTTAAATCTCTTTAGTACTTCAAGATTCAGAGGCCAGAGGTCAGTGGGTAATGTAATGTATTTGGTTATATTATTTTATTGTCTTTTCAAAACTTCTGGTTGCATAATGAAAGCGAAAGGAGATTTAGCTAGTACTATGCTGCGAAGCATGCCCCTTTCCCCACTGTCCTATTGTCGTCCTTGAAGACAGAAAACCTTTGCAGTATCAGGGCCCGGGACCCATTCTCTTTCCCTTGACATTATTTTGTAGTGTTTCATAGTAATTATGGCATGAGTATAGATTTAACATGCTGCTAAGGATCATTTATATTTACCACAGCAGGATGTGATTCATGAGCTTGCATTGACAGAAATGCTTCTGTTTATGCACATGAAAGATACTGCTAGCCTCTGAAGTCAAACCCGGGGAGCTGTGAGGGTTCACTATTATCTTACATGCAGACACTTACTGTCTCTGTTATTTCAGGTAGCTTTTCACTCAACCACTTCCCATACAACTTAATTACATTATTCAGAAGCTTAAATAACTTAATCCAAGATGGGCTGTTAAGAGGAATATATTATACTCCAGTGAACCAATTACCAATATGAAAAATAATTTTAAGTCTAACGTACCCATAAGAAATTACATTATTGGGACAACTGTGAGGAGATAAAACATACTAGGCAGTGGTGCTGCATGCCTCTAGTCCCAGCACTCGAGAGGAAAAGCAGGTGAATCTCTGAGTTTAAAGGCAGCCTGGTCTACAGAGTGAGTTCCAGGACAGCCAGGACTACAGAGAGAAATCTTGTCTTGAAAACCTCAAAAGGAAACAGTACAACACTGATTTTCCTATTCCTGGTGTTTTATCATGGCCAACTTCCATACAATTTATTGATCCATTGATTTTGTGTTCTCTATAAACTGTTGTAATTTTTTTACTTAGCCTGTGCTAAAATCTAAGCAATAATTACATCATTCAAATAGAAATACATAATACAGAAATATAAGCACAAAGTATATAAAATATGCTCATTAGAGATTATTTATCACAATTAAGCAGATATCTTCAAGTCTTCTAATTTTATTAATGAAAGTCTCATGTTCTGATAATCTCCCCAGTCATCAATATGACACTGTTAAGGTAGACGACTCAACCCACTTGTCAATTAACTCTAGATAGTCACTTCATGAAACCCATTTCCCATGTGCAAGCATTTGAAAATGGTGACCTCTTGTCTCCCATGACTTAATGTAGTGATTCCCGGTGAATTACTTCATGATCTGTAGCCTGTATGTCTGGGCTCCTTGTTAGTCTGTTCTACAAGATTCGTGTGTGGTTACTTGTTAGGTGATGGGTAAATGATATCTATTGGTTTCTTCTTTAAAGGATGTCTTGGTTTCGGCATTACAGTTTAAAACATAAGTCTCTGTCTTCCTGCTTGCACAGTTGTTAATTACCAAACTCTTGCATTGTATCCTTTACGTAAGTAAATGCAAAGTGTATGAGCTAAATCTTTTTTAAAAATTTATTTATTTTATGTATGTGAGTGCTCTATGTACATCTGAATGCTAGAAGATGGCATCGGATCCCATTAGAGATGGTTATAAGCCTCCATGTGGTTGCTGAGGAATTGAACTCAGGACCTCTGAAAGAGCAGTCAGTGCTCTTAACCACTGAGCCATCTTTCCAGCCCAGTAAGTTAAATCTTAATAAAGTAGTTACACAATGCAAAGGAAAACTCCTATAATACTATCTTCCTCAGATTACCATATTCTACTTTATATTTTTATCTCCTCAAAAAATGTAGCACAAAAATTTCTGTCTACTGAATATATCTACATGGCCCAAAACTCATTTAACATATTCACTATGGAATGAACTAAGAATTTTACTTGTAGTTCTCCATGAAAATATAATTCCAAGTACGTTATTATTAATCAGTTTGCAAATCTCTGAAGATATGAGCTAGTACAATAAATCTCTTTCTTTATTCTAGGTACTAGAATAAAGTACCTAGGTCTTTATTCTCTAATATTGTTAATGTATGCAATAAACATTTCACCTAGTATCTTCAGTTAGATGTATTTGCATTTTAATGTTTTCAGGAAATGATTGTAGAGTTTCACATTGGGTGGTGATTAAAATCTTTTGTGTGATCAGGAGATCAAATGGGGTTTCAACTTTTTCAACCTGTTACTCTTCAACTACATGGCTAAATTAATACCTTGAGACAAGACCGCTCACTGTGTGCCTTCTATGTATGCCAGTGAAGGAGCGTTACTTGAACAAAAGCATTGAGAGCAGCATGTGATAAGCAGTTGAGTGGGTTGAGACTATTACAGAAGTGTGACAAGTGTATCCCAATAGAAACATTTAAATAATTACCTTATTCTCAGTTCATCTCCTACTTCATTCTGTAGGTGTTGAGGTACATCGAGTGAGGTATGTTCTAGGGGGGCTTGTATCTGCTTCTCCCTGGTATTCTGAATTAATTAACCCTGGTGAACTTATGTAAGCATCGAGTTTCTTAGTAACTGACATAGTTCTGTCTTACTTAATGTCAAACAGAAACTAAAAGATCAAAGTGGCTATCGCAGGCTGAACAAATAAATAAGAAATTCGTACCTACATTTATTTCATTGAGTTGACTCACCTGCACACTTATTCTGTTATATACCATTAGAATTTTATTTGATTGGAAACAAAATTTAAAAGTAAGTTGTTTATGTTAGAGTTTTACAAACTGTACAAATATATGTTTTATTGACATAAAATCATTTTTCTCTGGCATGACTTGTGTATTTTGCTTAGATGGAACATTAACAAACAATAGAGAAAATTAGATAACCAAATTCTCCTTATGTATATATTTCGCTTCCATACATTACTACATTTGTATTGGAAACAATTATTACTTTTAGAAATCATTTCTCACTTAAATATGTCTTTTCTGTATTTTTTTTTTTTTTTTTTTTTTTGGAGCTGGGGACCAAACCCAGGGCCTTGCTCTTGCTAGGCAAGCGCTCTACCACTGAGCTAAATCCCCAACCCCTAAATATGTCTTAATCTTTGTTAAACAGAGTTTTGAAATACTACTACAACTAATATAATACCACATAATAATGAAAATGCATATTATAAATAATGTTTTAAACACATGAAAATACCTTCAGCTACAACAAAAATTATTCCTATATTGTTAAATACTGTTTGATTTTTTAAATTTAGAGAATAAAAATCTTACAATATATGCATATAATCCAAATCATATAAAACAAAATAACAATATATAAAAATATAATTCAGCTTAAAACCTCAGTTTACGTAATAGCACATATTAAATATGATACAATGAAAGTAAGGAAAACATTTAAATAAACTATTAGGTGATTCATATTAGATCATATAATGTACATTTTATTGAAAAATGTTAATGTTTAGAACTTAGTATCTAAAATTAAAAAGTATTATATAGCTCTACACCATGAGTTAAACCCAATGATAATAATTGGGATTTGTAAAAGATGCAAAAATACTCTTTATAAACATATCTGGGTGATTTTCAAGCATTGTCAAAGCAGTAACTAAATAAAGGTCTGCTGGTTATTTGAGAGGAAAGAAAGAAGAGGCAGAGACAGAGAGAGAGAGAGTCAGACAATATACAATTGTGTATTTTCTGTAACACTTAGATCAACCCTTAGATAACGTCTCTATAAAAGTCATGATACAACATAACCCTTAACATGTTCATATTAAATATTGATATTGTTGCCTAGGATCTTGACAGTTTCTGGATGATTTTCAATTTGTAGTTAAACTTCCTATTGTATCTGAGATACAAACATAGTTTGGGTTTTCATTTTGGTTTGATTTTTGCTTGTTTGTTTTATTATTTATAAATTTGTTTGTTATTTTATTTATTTACATTTCAACTTTTATCCCTTTCCCAGTTTCCCCTCTGCAAACCCCCTAACCCCTCCATCCTCCTCCTCTATGCTTCTGAAGGTGCTCCCCCACGCACCTACTCACTCCCACCTCATTGCCGTAGTATTCCCCTATGCTGGGCATCAATGGGAGGGGAGGCCCTTGGTCCTGTGATGGTATAGTCTTGGTTTTAAACAATACCCCAGCCTTCTACAGTGTAGATAAAGGAGTAGAGAAACCAGTAAATGGCATAGATTGTAGGTCGTGTTTCACTTGTTTATAATGACATCCAAATACATAAAGCTTTTTGGACATCAAAAATAAAAAATTAAATAAAGAAATTAGAGTTAAGGATATGGCAGAGTGGTTAAAGCCCTTTCTGTTCCTTAAAAGAAGCAGGAATTACTTTACTGCATTCATACTGGGAGTCTCACAGGTGCTGTAACTTCAGTTCCAGAGGCTCCACCAATCTCTCCCAGCCTGTGTGGATACCTACAGATATTTACATACATGTACAAAGACACCCACAATGGGCTGGAGAGATGGTTCTGCAGTTAAAAGTTCTGGCTGTTCTTCCAGAGGTCTGAGTTCAATTCCCAGCAACTACATGGTGACTCACAACCATCTGTAATGGGATCTGATGCCCTCTTTTGGTATGTAGGTGCACATGCTTTTTGAGCACACACACACACACACACACACACACACACACACACACACAGAGTATTTTAGAAAAGACACCCACACATAAATTTAAAAAATAAATGTTGAACCCCTTCATGATAAAAGTCCTGGAAAGAATAGGAATTCAAGGCCCATACCTAAACATAGTAAAAGCCATATACAGCAAACCAGTTGCTAACATTAAACTAAATGGAGAGAAACTTGAAGCAATCCCACTAAAATCAGGGACTAGACAAGGCTGCCCACTCTCTCCCTACTTATTCAATATAGTTCTTGAAGTTCTAGCCAGAGCAATCAGACAACAAAAGGAGGTCAAGGGAATACAGATCGGAAAAGAAGAAGTCAAAATATCACTATTTGCAGATGATATGATAGTATATTTAAGTGATCCCAAAAGTTCCACCAGAGAACTACTAAAGCTGATAAACAACTTCAGCAAAGTGGCTGGGTATAAAATTAACTCAAATAAATCAGTAGCCTTCCTCTACACAAAAGAGAAACAAGCCGAGAAAGAAATTAGGGAAACGACACCCTTCATAATAGATCCAAATAATATAAAGTACCTCGGTGTGACTTTAACCAAGCAAGGGAAAGATCTGTACAATAAGAACTTCAAGACTCTGAAGAAAGAAATTGAAGAAGATCTCAGAAGATGGAAAGATCTCCCATGCTCATGGATTGGCAGGATTAATATAGTAAAAATGGCCATTCTGCCAAAAGCGATCTACAGATTCAATGCAATCCCCATCAAAATACCAATCCAATTCTTCAAAGAGTTAGACAGAACAATTTGCAAATTCATCTGGAATAACAAAAAACCCAGGATAGCTAAAACTATCCTCAACAATAAAAGGACTTCAGGGGGAATCACTATCCCAGAACTCAAGCAGTATTACAGAGCAATAGTGATAAAAAACTGCATGGTATTGGTACAGAGACAGACAGATAGACCAATGGAACAGAATTGAAGACCCAGAAATGAACCCACACCCCTATGGGCACTTGATTTTTGACAAAGGAGCCAAAACCATCCAATGGAAAAAAGATAGCATTTTCAGCAAATGGTGCTGGTTCAACTGGAGGTCAACATGTAGAAGAATGCAGATCGATCCATGCTTATCACCCTGTACAAAGCTTAAGTCCAAGTGGATAAAGGACCTCCACATCAAACCAGATACACTCAAACTAATAGAAGAAAACTAGGAAGCATTTGGAACACATGGGCACTGGAAAAATTTCCTGAACAAAAACACCAATGGCTTATGCTCTAAGATCAAGAATCGACAAATGGGATCTCATAAAACTGCAAAGCTTCTGTAAGGCAAAGGACACTGTGGTTAGGACAAACGGCAACCAACAGATTGGGAAAAGATCTTTACCAATCCTACAACAGATAGAGGCCTTATATCCAAAATATACAAAGAACTCAAGAAGTTAGACAGCAGGGAGACAAATAACCCTATTAAAAAATGGGGTTCAGAGCTAAACAAAGAATTCACAGCTGAGGAATGCCGAATGGCCGAGAAACACCTAAAGAAATGTTCAACATCGTTAGTCATAAGGGAAATGCAAATCAAAACAACCCTGAGATTTCACCTCACACCAGTAAGAATGGCTAAGATCAAAAACTCAGGTGACAGCAAATGCTGGCGAGGATGTGGAGAAAGGGGAACACTCCTCCATTGTTGGTGGGATTGCAGACTGGTGCAACCATTCTGGAAATCAGTCTGGAGGTTCCTCAGAAAATTGGACATTGAACTGCCTGAGGATCCAGCTATACCTCTCCTGGGCATATACCCAAAAGATGCCCCAACATATAAAAAAGACACGTGCTCCACTATGTTCATCACAGCCTTATTTATAATAGCCAGAATCTGGAAAGAACCCAGATGCCCTTCAACAGAGGAATGGATACAGAAAATGTGGTACATCTACACAATGGAATATTACTCAGCTATCAAAAACAATGACTTTATGAAATTCATGAGGAAAATGGTTGGAACTGGAAAATATCATCCTGAGTGAGCTAACCCAATCACAGAAAGACATACATGGTATGTACTCATTGATAAGTGGCTATTAGCCCAAATGCTTGAATTACCCTAGATGCCTAGAACAAATGAAACTCAAGACGGATGATCAAAATGTGAATGCAGATCGCTCCTGAGAGACACAGCCAGAATACAGCAAATACAGAGGCGTATGCCAGCAGGAAACCACTGAACTGAGAACAGGACCCCTGTTGAAGGAATCAGAGAAAGAACTGGAAGAGCTTGAAGGAGCTCGAGACCCCATATGTACAGCAATGCCAACCAACCAGAGCTTCCAGGGACTAAGCCACTACCCAAAGACTATATACACGGACTGACCCTGGACTCTGACCTCATTGGTAGCAATGAATATCCTAGTAAGAGCACCAGTGGAAGGGGAAGCCCTGGGTCCTGCTAAGACTGAACCCCCAGTGAACTAGACTGTTGGGGAGAGGGCAGCAATGGGGGGAGGGATGGGAGGGGAACACCCGTAAGGAAGGGGAGGGGGGAGGGGGATGTTTGCCCGGAAACCGGGAAAGGGAATAACACTCGAAATGTATATAAGAAATACTCAAGTTAATAATAATAAAAAAAATAAATAAATAAAAAATAAATAAATAAATAAATAAATGTTGATAAAATAAAATATTAAATTATTGGGCTTTAAATGATCAAAAAGCATATGATGATTTGAACTCTACTGAAGACACCTCTTTTTTCTCTTCTGTGCCTTTATGGGAGGCCTATTTTCCTCTTCAAGGTGAGCAGTATTGTAGCCTCTGCAAGGTTTTGAGCCTAGGCACTTCTCAAACACTCCTTCAGTACCCCATTTATTTTCCCCACTAGCCATGAGGTACAAGGAAATGCTTTGCTCTCTATGAGGAGAGGCTGAAGGGAAAAGAGGAGTAAACACAAAATGTTTGAGAAAGAAAGCATCTGTTTAAAATGTTTAAAAGAAAGCATCAAAAATGCATTTATTGGCATTTTAAAATTGATCTAATATATTGTTTCAGGGGTAATATATAAGGATTTTATGCCATTTGTTTGTTATATAAATTTAACTGCTCAGAGTACCAGGAATTTAGCATCTTTACCTTTCCTACCAAGAGACATATGGTCGTTTTAAATTATTAAGCTATGTGTACTATCAGATATATGTTTACACAGACATTTTTCACATAGTTTAGAAGATCCAATAATGGATGTTTATGTAGTAACTGGCTAGATGGACAAGGATAATACTATTGGAATAAAAAGACATGTGATCACCTGGTTTTTAGGGGTGGAAAGAGATGAGGAAGGAGGCACTGATGTAGAGACATTTATGACAGATGTAGTAAACATATGTTTGGGCGTTTTCCAAGAGTAGCAGGGTAGTGCACCTGTAAATACAGAGACTCTGTGTCAGCAAGCAGAAGACCTGAACAAGTTTGAACCTGACCAAATCCCAGCACAGTCAAGGGGAAGTAGGCATAATACCCCATAGCTGCAGGAGGACAGAAATTCACTTTCTTTACTGGGTATATCAACCACAATATAAGGTAGGCCCCTTCCTCAACACAAATCAGATTCCATAGGTTTTGGTGACTTGAATCTTTTATTTTTATTTAAGAAGCAAAAGTAGCATGAAGGGAGAGGTTGATGTATGGGAAGAAATATAATAAAATATACTATATGAATTTCTCAAAGAATAAATAAAAATAAAATAAAGTTTGGAAGTTACTTATGTTCTTCAATAAGTCACAGTTGGTGTCAGATATACAGAGATAAACCAGCAATATAGACTCTCTAAATATAGTTTGCACAACACTAGGGTAATATGTTCAATGATTTTGAGTTTTACATTTACGTAGCAATTATTGCTGCCTCTGCCTTTAACAGACAATGTTTGAATGAACTCTTCCTTCCTTGCCAAGATATAATCCCTGGTACAGATTCAAGAAAATGTATGCAAAATAACCATGAGACTAAAGTTAGCTCATGCTTGGGTACATCACGGTCTGTTTTGAAAGTTTAAGTCTTTATTTATAAGACAGGGAATTGAAGAAATTTTGAAAGAGCAGATAATCTGCTCTGGAATCATTAGATAGCTCCGAAGATCATTAGGTGTGCTGATGAGTGGTCATGTTGTGTGCTCAATAGACAGTTGTTGAAAATTATAATACACTTATACATACAATAATTTTATGCTATTATTTCGAGTCAGAATTAAAGTACAATGTCTACCATGCCACAGTTTCTTTATCTGTAGCACTAGAAACATCTAGTTTTCCCAGTGGGTGATTGCAGCTATCAAAGTATCAATGTCAAGAATTGATACTTCAGTAATAATCATTCTATTGATACTTTAGAAGTTCCTTCCCAATAGGTTTGAATTAGCTGGTCTAGAAAATGAAATATACTTTTAATAATTGTAAATTAAATAAAATATTGGAAAAGTTTGTTATGAATCACAATACAAATAATTTTTTTATTTATCAAGTTGGAACACTGTTTTCTTAATCAATGTGAAATAAAACTTAAGATCATATGTAATCATGTACTGCATGACTGCGCTGCTGAATAGCTGCACTATTAAGATTGAGGCAAAATATTCAGAATGAGGGGCTTCAAAATGATATAAAAAGTGCTAGTCCATACACATGGTCTTGAAAGCCATCCTGAAAAAAGAAAACATGTATTTCTTCAAAGAAGAACCCCAAGGACTGGGATCTAGTCCTATGATTGATAAATAAACAAACAAATAAGTAAACAAATAAATAAGAACTTGCTACTGATTGCGATTCCCCAAAATTCGCCCTGCTGAGGACTTCCTCCCATAAGAACAGATGTCCACTGATGATGCTAATTATTCACTGTCCATCTCCTTGCTTGGACTCTCCTGACTCCTGGCCTTGTAGTTGACAACATTGCTGGCTATACTATACTTCTCTTTTCGCTCATCCTACACCTGCTTCTTTAGAGTAGAGGTTCCCAACTTTAAGAGTTCTCTTTCCAGTCCCCTTCCAGTTATTTTAAGAGTCTATGTTTTGATATATCTGACATAAAAGTATGATTTTTAGATGCTAGGAAAAAGGAAATGTTCTAATAGTTCAAAGGAATCTTCAAAAACTTAGTTAAATTATATACTTGATTGAACTTACCTAGAATGTCTTGGGAGACTCAGTGATTTGAAGTAAATTGTTCCTAAGATGAAAAAGTCATATTATAAAGGATTATATAGGAAGATTTACCTCAAAGTTTTCATATGTATTTTAAATAGGAAGTAGACAAATTAAAATTGGAAAGCTTTACGTTTTGGATTTTTATATTTACATTTTAAATGCTATTCTCTTTCTGAGTTTCCTGTCTATAAGCCCCCTATCCCCTCCCACACACTTTCTTCGATAAGGGTGTTCCCCTCCCAATCCACCCCACCTTCCCGCCCCCACCCCCGACATTCCTTTACCCTGGGGGTCCAAATTTGGCAGAACCAAGGGCTTCTCCTTCTTTTGGTGCCCAACAAGGTCACCCTTTGCTACATATGCAGCTGGAGCCATGGGTCAGTCCAGATAGATAGATAGATAGATAGATAGATAGATAGATAGATAGATAGATAGATAGATAGATAGTCTTTGGTTAGTGGTTTACTCCCTGGAAGCTCTGGTTGATATTGTTGTTCTTATGTGGTTGCAAACCCCTTCAGCTCTTTGAATCCTTTCTCTAATTCCTCCAATGTGGGTTCTATTCTCAGTTCAATGGTTTGCTGCTAGCATTCACCTCTGTATTTGACATGATTTGGTGATCTGGCTGTGTCTCCTAGGAGACAGCTATATCCGGCTCTTGTCAGCATGTACTTCTTGGCTTCATCCATCTTATCTAGTTTTGGTGGAGATTTTATATATATATATATATATATATATATATATATATATATATATATGTGTGTGTGTGTGTGTGTGTGTGTGTATATATACATATATATATATATATATATATATATATATATATATATATAATATATGTGGGACAGATTCTGAATGGCCATTCTTTTAGTCTCTGCTCCAAACTCTGCCTCCATATCCCCTCCTGAGAATATTTTTGTTCCCCCCTTTTAAAAAGGAGTGAAGCATGCACACATTGATCATCCTCCTTCTTGAGCTTCATGTGGTCTGTGGATTGTATCTTGGGTAATTCGAGCTTTGGGGCTAATATCCTCTGATTCTGTTGTTATGTCTCCCTTTTCATTTCTGATTTTGTTAATTTCAATATTGTAGTCTGGAAAAGGGTTTACCTATCTTCTTGATTTTCTCAAAAAACCAGTTCCTGGCTTTGCTGATTCTTTATATAGTCCCTTTTCTTTATACTTGGTTGATTTCAGCCATGAATTGGATTATTTCCTGCCTTCTACTGCTCTTAGGTGTATTTGCTTCTTTTTGTTCTAGAGCTTTTAGGTGTGCTGTCAAGCTGCTAATGTATGTTCTACCCCGTTTCTTTTTGGAGGCACTCAGAGCTATGATTATTTTCCTCTTAGCACAACTTTCATTGTGTCCCATAAGTTTGGGTATGTTGTACCTTGATTTTCATTGAATTCTAAAAAGTCTTTAAATTCCTTCTTCATTTCTTCCTTTACAAAGTTACCATTGAGTAAAGTGTTGTTCAACTTCCATGTATACGTGGGCTTTCTGTCGTTTTTGTTGTTATTGAAGATCAGCCTTATTCCTTGGTGATCTAATAGGATGTATGGGATTATTTCAGTCCTGTTGAGGCCTGTTTTGTGACCGATTATGTGGTCAATTTTTGAGTAGGTACTATGAGGTGCAGAAAAGAAAGCATATTCTTTTGTTTTAGGATGAAATGTTCTGTAAATAATTGTTAAATCCATTTGGTCCATAACTTCATTAGTTTTTCTATGTCTCTGTTTAATTTCTGTTTCCATGATCTGTCCATTAATGAGAGTGGGGTGTTGAAATCTCCTACTATTATTGTTTGAGGTGCAATGTGTGCTTTGAGCTTTAGTAAGGCTTCTTTTATGAATGTAGGTACGCTTTTATTTGGAGCATAGATATTTAGGATTGAGAGTTCGTCTTGGTGGATTTTTCCTTTGATGAATATGAAGTGTCCTTCCTTATCTTTTTGATGTCTTTTGATTGAAAGTCGATTTTATTCAATATTAGAATGGCTACTCCAGCTTATTTCTTCAGATCATTTGCTTGAGAGTTGTTTTCCAGACTTTTACTCTATGGTAGTGTCTATCTTTGTCTCTGAGGTGTTTCCTGTATGCAGCAAAATGTTGGATCCTCTTTAAGTCTCCACTCTGTTAATCTATGTCTTTTTATTAGGGAATTAAGTCCATTGATTTTAAGAGCTATTAAGGAATAATGATTGTTACTTCCTGTAATTTTTGTTGTTAGAGTTTGAATTATGGTTCTTTGTGTATCTTCTTTTTTTGGTTTCGTTGCAAGGAGATTACTTTCTTGCTTTTTCTAGGGTATAGTTTCCCTCCTTGTGTTGGAGTATTCCATCTATTATCCTTTGTAGCACTGGATTTATAGAAAGATATTGTGTAAATTTGGTTTTGTCATGAAATAAATTGGTTTCTCCATCAATGTTTATTGAGAGATTTGCTAGATACAGTAACCTGGGCTGGCATTTGTGTTCTCTTAATGTCTGTATGACATCTGTCCAGGATTTTCTGGCTTTCATAGTCTCTGGTGAGAAGTCTGGTGTAATTATATCTGCCTTTATATGTTATTTGACCTTTTCCCTTACTACTTTTAAAATTCTTTTCTTCCTTTTTTTTTCTTTTGTTTTGTGCATTTGATGTTTTGACTATTATGTGACAGGAGGAATTTCTATTCTGATCCAATCTATTTGGAGTTCTGTAGGCCTCTTGTATGTTAATGGGTATCTCTTTAGGTTAGGAAATTTTCTTCTATAATTTTGTTGAAGTTAATTACTGGCCCTTTAAGTTGGGAGTCTTCATTCTCTTCTATACCTAGTATCCGTAGGTTTGATCTGCTTATCGTGTCCTGGATTTCCTGAATGTTTTCTGTTATGAGTTTTTTTTTTTTGCATTTTACATTATCTTTGATGGTTATGTCAATATTTTCTATGGTATCTTCTGCCCCTGAGATTCTCTCTTCTATCTATTGTATTCTGTTGGTGATACTCGCATCTATGCCTTGGGATCTCTTCCCTAAGTTTTCTATCTCCAGGGTTGTCTCCCTTTGTGCTTTCCTTATTGTTTCTATTTCTGTTTTTAAATCCTGGATGGTTTTGTCCATTTCCTTCACCTTTTTGCTTGTGTTTTCCTGTAATTCTTTAAGGGATTCTTTAAGGGATTTTTGTGTTTCCTCTTTAAAGGCTTCTATTTGTTTACTTGTGTTGTCCCATACTTCTTTAAAAACGTTACTTATGTCCTTATTTAAGTCCTCCATCATCATCATAAAATGTGATTTTAAATCCAAATCTTGCTTTTCCAGTGTGTTTGGAAATTCAGTATATCCTTTGGTGGGACAACTTGGCTCTGATGTTTTCAAGTAGTCTTGGTTTGGGTTCCTACGCTTGCCTCTGTCCATCATGTTGTCTCTGGTGTTAGCTTGTCTTGCTATCTCTGAAAGTTGCTTGAACCTCCTGTAGCCCTGTGTGCCAGCACTCCATAGACCTGTTTTCTTTCAGCCAGATCTAGGAACAGAGAGCTCTTCTTTCAGGTGTGTAGTCGCTCCTGGCAACTGGTTTTCAACTCTCAGTGCAGGCAGAAACCAGGAGAATCCTGCCCCTGACTGCTCCTAGGTCCCTGTGCCCAAAGGGCACAGATGACACTAAGATTTCTTCTTGACTCAGGAATATGGGCAGATAGTAGTTGTTTCCTCTGAGTTCTCAGGAATCTCCGCACTTCTGAGGGTTCGCACTTCTGAGGGTCCAGCTCTCTGCCCCATGGGATTTGGGTGCAGGGAGTTGTGGTACTGGTTCAGTTCAGTTTGGGGCACAGGCAGAAACCAGCCATTTCCTGCTGCTGACTTCTCCTATATTCCTGTATCCAGAGGCACTATGCGGTTTCCTCTTGGGCCGGGAATGTGGGAAGAAGTGTGTAGAAGTGGCGGCCTGTTCTGAGGTCTCAGGATTGTCTGCACTTCTGGGAGTTCAGCTCTCTCCCCCATGGGATTTGGGTACAGTGGAAAGTATTTTTATAAATATTTCAAATACTGGGCCAGCAGAGTCCAGCCCATCAATTAAGATAATGTATTTCTTTTATACTGGACACATATTTGGATCAAAGTACCCATACTGGACAGCTCATGGTCACCTATAATCCCATCTACATGAGATCCAATGTGCTTTTCTGGCCACCATTGGTACCTGTACTCATTTGCACAAGTCCACACACATGCATACACCCACACTTACATACACAGACACAGACACATAATTTAAAATGCAAAATAATTTTTAAAAGGCATTCAAATATAAAGAAAATACATATGTGCCTGAGGTTGTGTCCTTTATATTATTAATATTCATACTTTATAAATGAATTTTATCTGTTTAAAGTAGTCTAAATAATTTGAATTGCTAGGAAGATTTTATTAATTTTATTATACAGAATATAAAAAGAAGTTTGTAGAACACGTTAGAATAAAAGCATATAAAAAGTATATTAAAGTTTGTAGAACACAGTGTAGAATAAAAATTCTCTCTATAAACTTATATTCAGAACTTAATGTTGATTTTTAAAGGTACAGCATATTTTGAATATTGGTCAGGTTTTCAACTACCACAGCAAAATATTATGTTTATCTACTGTAGCTTAAATAAGTCAAATAGACATTTAAGAATCATAACCAGCTGAACTATCTCTACTCATTTTACATAGCAATATCCTGCAATTAACAGAATTATAGTTATCAAGACTGAACTACACTAAGAAGTAAAGCCAGCACACACCTTGAATGTGAACACACACACACACACACACACACACATGTGCACACACACACACACACACACACACACACGTGCATGTACACATGAATGCACAGAGAGAGAGGGACACACATACATGTAAGACTATATAAGGTATAAATTCAAAACCAGAAATGACTGTGCTTACACAAAAGTTAAGTATTCTGACCATTTTTTCAAGCTTGCCAAGTAAATTTACAAGATTAGATGATTCCTCAGAAATGACAATAATTTCAAATGTGTGGCTCTAGAGTCTAGTTTGAAGAACTGACTGTTATTTGGGGTCATTTTAGAAATGGATGTTCTTGCGAACAGACTATGTAGAATGAGGGAAGATGGGTATTTGGAAGGTTCAAAAGAAGGCAGAGGGGAAGGGCAAAAGAGAATATCTCAGCCAAATGAGAGATGCATTAGAGAAGTACAGGCAACCCTGAAGCCATAATATGGTAATGATGTGAAATTTGCAATAGATGTGAGGAATTGAACTGTAAGTATGCCTTAAAATTAAGACATACGATGTTTAGAGGATGGCATATTGTAATATATGTCTCCGTTTATTATATTTAGTAGTAGATAGAGTTATAGAAACACACTCAATCCTGATTATGACAGGAAACATGTGTCCTGAGAATGGAGGTGTTCTGGGACCAGTACCAGAATTTCCTAGTTTACTGTTTTTGTTTGGGGGAAAAAGGCATTAAAGATGCAGTAGATGATTTCAACAAATGAATGCAAATTGCGTGATGATAGAAATTGTGTCTCAGAGATGTTTCTCATTAAGAGAGGGCCAACCATCAGCAAACGCACAGCACTTCATCTCTTTGAGTTGATACGTTCACTCTCCTCCTGGCACTTCAGGTGCTCTGTGAGCCACTGATAACACTTTGTTTTTCCATGTGATCAACTGCCTGTTATTGTAGTATCAAACCACTAGAAAGGATGTTCGTTGTTTTCCTACTGCTTAATTGTATTTTAAAATAAGCATTCTTTAATGGTAATTTAGACATAGTACAGCTGCCAGAGCAAATTGAGAGACCCCTGTGAGACCTAAATGTATGCTTTATATTAGCCATCGTAATCTGTTGTGATATTGTATGCAGAATTGCCTGCCATGTCTAACAATACTTCTTATTGTGTTTCTGTCCTTCCCCAATTCTTTCATTATGCTTTCTGGAAGAGATAGGAGACAATATGGAAAGTGCTAATGACAGGGTCTGTCTCCCACTGGCAGCACTTTCCTAGGCACCTGACAGTTTTGTAGCAGCATCACTCACTTAAATGATATGACGCAATTCTACTTTTTGCATGACTTAGAGTTTGATACTGATTCCAAAGAGCAGGAAGCCAAGCACTCGATGTAGTTCTATGTTGACATCATTTACCTGGCAGTTCCTGAAGCATAGGTTTTGGTAGCTTGGATTAAGGGGGAAGCTGTGGATGGTTTGGATGCTCACATAAATTTACCAGAGAGTCTGGATATCTGAAATAGGACACGGTGATTGCTCCATTGGGAAGAGAAATGCTAGTACCTCTGTAAATCTTTACTGCCCAAGCCTTTGCAGCCCATTTTTCACTCTGTGCCTTTCTATAACAATTTTAACTCTGAAAAAATATCCCCAGGGTTGAAAACTTATTAAAACTCTCTGTGTGCAGTAGGTATGCTGCACTGAATTCTCTAAGGAGCTGTGGGAAAAGAGAAGGCTGGCCCTATCCCTGTAGGAGTAAATCTAATGATAGCCACAAGGAAGTGAAAGGCTTAAATGTTTAAGACGGGTAACCAAATACTAATAAAGGTACCGGCATTCATAAAGGAGACAGAATGAGAAGTGTGACATCAGATTGGGAAGATTGTAGTACTTAAGAATAGGTCATAAGCTAAGTACTTTAATATCTGCTTAGTAGGTGATTTATTTCTATTATTTTAGTAAATTCTTGTCATTCTACCCCAAGATCACCTAAAATTATCAGGTGAAAGAAAAGCAAGAAAAACTTTGAGAAATATTCTGGGCTTAAAAGGTTACTTGACTACTTTAATCATCAAACCTGGATTTGAACCTCCATTGTTCATTAGCCTTTCTATAATGTTTGGACAGTGTAAAGTACTTACTATCAATAAATTTGAACTACGCATTTGAGTGTCTCTGGCCAAATGTGTACAAAATTGTGAAATGGCTAAAGAATAGCAAAGTTGTGGGAGGCAGCCCAGGATAGACCATAAAGACTTGAAATTTCACAAATTGATCAATTACTGTTATCTTGAAACACTGCAAATATTTGACTGTAATATTTGTCAAGTCACAATATAAATATTTACTACTGAGAGACCAAACCTACTCCATCTTGGGACCAGCCTTCATCGAGAGAGAGAGAGAGAGAGAGAGAGAGAGAGAGAGAGAGAGAGAGAGAGAGAGAGAGAGAGAATGCCTGATAACTTGACCTGCAACAGAACTCAAGCCACTCTCACATAATAGGAAGGACGCCATGGGTTGTCCTTGGCCAGAGGACAAGCTCTGCCTAGCTACTTCTTAGCAATAGTTAGTCAAAGATTAGTCTGATTGTTTCAGATGTACTTTCAAACTATTTATGATTGTCTATAATCTTGCTTCAGAGCACCCACCTGTTAGCTTACAATAGACATTCAATTAGATGCTTGCCAGCCTAAACACCCTCTCACTTTCATTTTCTATGAAACCTTGTCCCAGTGAGAGTTCAGGGGCTGCTTCACCAAACTTTCCTGTGAGTCACTGGTGAGTAAGCCCAAACTCTTGAGTTTATAATAAGGAGACCCTAATGTGATTACTTCCAAAATGGCTCCTTGGTGGTCACTTGTTCCTGGCAGAACACTACATCATTGATCCATGGATACCCACATTTGTGATGTATCTTGAAGTGGAAACATGATTTCCTTGGAAATTCAGTTATGTCAAATGATGTTTTGCTGAGGCACACCGGTAAAGGATGTTTTGCTAAAGCAGACACATAGGAGAATGAATACTGTTTAAAGGGAATGTAAATATGATCCCACATACAGGGAGAGCTCGAGCATTGGTTTGCTTTGCTCTGCCTCACTGCCAAAGAAACTCACCAAAGAACTTCTCGTGAGGTTTCTCTGACTCCTTGCCACTTCTGTGGTGGCCTTGGGCCAGTTGGCAAGCCTTGCAGTTTCTTCTGGATGGAACTACCCATGCTGTTTCCTGTGTGGTAACTGCCAGGAAGACCAGACTGAACCTGCTGCTTCTTCATGTGTGGTATCTGCTAAAAAGACTGGACTACAGCTGCTGACTTGTATTTGGTATTTGCTACTGGACTGGACTGCTGTCCTGTCAAAGAGATCGGGCTTATCCACAACGAACTATTTCTGAACACATCTACTTCCCCTATGTCCTAATAACATTTTTCTTCCACTACCTCTGGTGGGTGGTGGGCTAGAGAATAGGTTTAATGCTTCTTAAAATAGGTTGGAAAAATTTATGCCTATAATATCTAATAAGTATTTCATAAGAGCTATGATTTGTATATTCCTGCAATGACTACCACATATCAAAAACAGGAATTCTTAATGATGTATGCTCTTTTTTTTTTTTTTTTTCTTTTTTCTTTTTTTTTTGAGCTGGGGACCGAACCCAGGGCCTTGCGCTCGCTAGGCAAGCGCTCTACCGCTGAGCTAAACCCCCAACCCCTATGATGTATGCTCTTAAACTAAACATAAACAATTGTAGTTGAACATCTTTAGTTCATCAATAGTAAAGTTGATTCTGATATCCACAGCAATTCTTGATTGACTCTGTCCAAGCAGTGGACGGCAGTCATGCCAAAAGTGTGTTACTGAGTAGATTTATATCAAGAGTAATTAAACTAGATTAAAGAAAAATCTTTAATCTTTCTTTATCATTTTATGCCTTGAGCATATTGGCAGCAAAGGATGAACTTGTAAATACTGTTATGTCAGGAATTGTGTGGTCATTGCATTTCTTAGCACAAAGCAGGATTGATTGAAAAGTCAAAATGGCCTCTGTACACAGGTATAGAACCATTTCTAAATAAAAGCTGTGCTCTGAGCATTACTATATAACACTCACTGTTTGCCAGTTCTTCCTCACAAAGCGATGCATTGAGTTGGGTAGCGTGCTCGTCATTCCTTGAGTCATACACAGTCTGTAAGCATGGGATTCAGGGGCACATGATCTCATGGAGCTCAAAGCAAAGGGAGAAAATAGCAACAAAAGTCATCACTGAGAAATCTGTAAGTAAAATATCAGTCAAGGGACTGGATACAAATAATGAGGGAAGGCACAGAGGCTTCCTGGGAAGGCTATCACTGAAGACTGTTGAGCAAAGACAACAATTCTAAGGAACAAGCTACATTAATATCAGATGTCAAGGCTGAAGGTTGGTCAATTCAATAGCCTGACCTGTAAACATCCCTGGATTAAAAATAAAATAAAATGAGAGAGAGAGAGAGGGAGAGAGAGAGAGAGAGAGAGAGAGAGAGAGAGAGAGAGAGAGAGAGAGAGATCTTAGCTTGGATTACTATAAAACTTACTTTGTTGCTATATACTAAGGCAAAAGATATAAGATATGGAAAAGTGTGTGTGTGTGTGTGTGTGTGTGTGTGTGTGTGTGTGTGTTGCTTATATTTGCCATGGTTACTCATCACTGCAGTGATAAAATATCCTTATCAAAGCAATGCAATGTGAAAATGGTTTGTTTTGGCTCATAATTTTAGAGGGATACAGTTGGCCACTGCAGCAAAGACATAGCCTCCGTCACAGAAGGCATGGTGGTAGGCAGCTGGTCACATTTCAGCTATACTCAGTAATCAAAATGTAGTGAATATATGCTTCACTCTTGTTCCCCTGTTATACCACAGAGTTTCCAAGTCCAAAGAATTCTACCACTCACAGTGGGCAGATATTCCAACTTCAATTAAGCTAATCAAGATAATCCCTCACAGGGTCACCTAGAGCCCTGTCTTCCAGGTTGTTCTTGATCTCAAGTTAACATCTGAGATTCACCACTACATGTTTTAAATGAAAACTTAAAATTCAATGTTGAACATAAATCTAGAGATCAGGACAGTGGCCCGGGGCACGGACATTTTGAGGATAAACAACTTTTTGATGTTCTTCATAGCAACAAAAATGATAACAGCTTAGAACTAAGCCTAATAAAAGAAGTCTGAGGTTACATCGCTGAACTATTCTTGTAGGAAAGTCAAGTAGAAAATAAAATTGGGCCAGTGGAGGTGATGCAAATACCAAGAAGGAATTAGAGGTGAATGACAAGAGCACTGTGCCATAGAAACCAAGTGAGGAATGCATTTTAAAATGAGAAATCGATTTTTACAGTGTCGCTAGTATTAGAAAAGATGGCAAGCTAATTTTAAATCTAACAGTGTGGAGTCATTAGTGGTTGAGACACAAGGAGTATTAGTAAGTGGAAGAAGTATCTTTAAAACAAGAGTTGGATGGTTAAGTGAGGTGAGTGAACAATTTGAGTAAATGGTGTAGGAACACAGTTGGGAGGAGTAGACAATCAATGAAATGGAGTAGCTTCTGGGACATGGTTTACTTTATTATTAAAAGCAAAGCATGATTGTGTTCAGATAGGAATCATGAAGAAGACAGGAAAATGGTGGAGAAGGAGTAAAAGGAACTAAAATCTGCTGGGGGATACATGATGTGGAGAAATTTTCTTAGTTGCTGTGGAGAGAACTGGCAGAGAGAAGCTTACTGGGGAGCTGAGAGGCTCTATCTATTCATCTTAAAGTGAGGAAATAGATGCTAGAGATGTAGTTTAAGTTCACTGGTACATTCACTGGTACAGGGAAGGATGAATACAATAATATATATTATATATGAATATATAAGCAGTACACACACACACACACACACACACACACACACACACACTGCTTATCTGCTATTAGGAACAGCCTAGTTATTATCCACTACATGGATAGGGAGGAAGCATCAGAGATATGAGGATGGAACATTCACTGAAATTCTTGGCTCCACTGGCAGTAAGAGGTCTTCATTTAAACAGAGACCTGAGAGTAGGATTATCTCTTGTTTTTACAACTTGCTCAGGAAGGATATTTCTGGGTGGCCATCAAGATGAAAGAACTAATTTACATGATTCTCCAGTCAGGAAATGTTATCAGAATGCAAGGAACATGAGAATGATTTAAAAAGATACTTGCAGGCATGGAGTCTAAGTGAGAAATGGACCAATATGCTAAGGGAAGACAAACAAGGAGTAAGAAATGATAGTAAATTTACTAATTATATATCCAGATTCAGCTGAAGAATTTTTGACATGATATATTTAAAGGAATAAGCTGGGAAGGTAGGAAGAATTGGTCAATAAGTAAGATGTTTGATCTTATGACCAAGCATGTGATGTTGTCACTGATAATAACTAGGAATATCCTGGAAAATTATCATATATATACATACATACACACACACACACACACATATATATTTAAATCATCAATAATTTTTCAGTGATATTGACCAATAAGGCAATACTGTGAATGGTCAAGAAATAGAAGAGGGGGGTTGGGGATTTAGCTCAGTGGTTAGAGCGCTTGCCTAGGAAGCGCAAGGCCCTGGGTTCGGTCCCCAGCTCCAAAAAAAAAAAAAAAGAAAGAAATAGAAGAGGAAAGAGGAACAAGGTTGAGTTGATTACAATTGCATTAATATATGTAATATATTTTATTAACACAAACTTTCACACTGAGATGTTTTAAAGAATACAGGTGTGAAATTAATAAAAAAAAAATTTGAGAGGTTTAAGAAACCCATAAAACTCAGCCCTATGATACAATGGATATGAGATAAGACATCATTGTACACAGACATAAGAAAATGATAATTTTGTTTAAGTCTTCTCTTCACCTCTACTGTTATTATTATAGGCAATTAAATGCTAACAATCTCTAACTTATATAGAACAGGGAGTTAACTTTTACTCTTTTCTACATAGTATGTACTGAAGATAAATTTAAGGTCACATGGCATGATCAAGGAAAATTATGAAAACATATTCAGAGGGAAATAAATTCTCTCATACAATCCATTCCAACCAGTTTCTCCTTCTTCCACTCCTCCCATCTACTCCCATTTCTCCTCTTGGCCAGATCCACTCCACTTCCATTTCCTCTTTGGAAAAAGAGCAGGTCTCCAAAAGATAACAGCTGAACAGAACAAAATGATATGCAATAAGATAAGTCAGAAGTCCTTATGTTGCGTATGGACAACCCAATAGGAGGAAGAGAGTCCCAAAAGCAAGCAAAAGAGTCAGAGAAACACCTGCTCCCATTGTTAGGGGTTTCTCAAAAAAAAAAAAAAAGAAAAGAAAAAAGAAAAAACCCAAGATAACAGCCATGCACATCTGCAGAGGACCTGGTGCAGACCCTTGCAGGCCCCGTGCTTACTGCTTCAGTCTGTGAACCCATTCGAGCCCTCATTCATTAATTCCGTGTGCCATGTTCTCCTGATGTCCTCTATCCCCTCTGACTACTACAATTTTCCCTCCCTCTCTTCCTCAATGTTCCTTGGCCTTAAGGGGAGGGAGCTAGAGAAGGTCCTGATCTATGAGTATAGCAGAATAACATTAGAGTTCAATTCATCATCCTTGTCGTTGTCATCATCATCATCATCATCATCATCATCATCATCATCATCATCATCATCATCATCATCATCATCATCATCATGCCAGTTGTGTTTGGCTGTACCCAGGTCTCTGGGCTATCAGGTCTCCAGATCCTGAGCAGTGTAGTATATAGGTTATCTCTTATGGGGTAGCCCTTGAGTGAAACCAAGCATTGGTTCGTCACTCAACCTGTATGCCACCATTGCTCCATGTGTCTTGCAGGCAGAATAGGTGAGTGGTAGGCCAAAGCTTCTATGTCTAGGCTGGTGTCCATGTTTCTCTTTCCATAGTCTGCAGAATATCTTCAGGCACTAAAGAGATTATAGAGGGGAGAGATGAAGGCTTCATGCAGGCTCCAGCTAGACCTCTCTACAATCAATGAGCTGAGTGACTGTTTTCCTCAGCAATGCAGCTCCATTGTCAGTTTTCAGGCAGCAACCCTCTGTCCCCGCATCTGCCTCAGTTGTTTCAGGTTCTACACTGGACTCCGTCAGCCATCAACTCAAAGGAATGCAACACAATCCCACCCATTAAAACCCTAATCTGATAGCGGAGTAGTATTCCATTGTGTAGATGTACCACATTTTCTGTATCCATTTCTCTGTTGAAGGGCATCTGGGTTCTTTCCAGCTTCTGGCTATTATAAATAAGGCTGCTATGAACATAGTGGAGCATGACATAGGCAAATGGATGGAACTGGAAAATATCATCCTGAGTGAGGTAACCCAATCACAGAAAAACACACATGGTATGCACTCATTGATAAGTGGCTATTAGCCCAAATGCTCGAATTACCCTAGATGCACAGAACACCTGAAACTCAAGACGGATGACCAAAATGCGAATGCTTCACTCCTTTAAAAAGGGAACAAGAATACCCTCGGGAGGGACTAGGGAGGCAAAGTGTAGAACAGAGCCTGCCCCACATGTGGCCCATCCATATAAAGCCACCAAACTAGATAAGATGGATTGAGCAAAGAAGTGCAGGCTGACAGGAACTGGATGTAGATGTCTCCTGAGAGACACAGCCAGTATAGGGCAAATACATAGGCAAATGCCAGCAGTGAACCACTGAACTGAGAATGGGACCCTGGCTGAAGGAATTAGAGAAAGGACTGAAAGAGCTTGAAGGGGCTTGACACCCCACATGAACAACAATGCCAACCAATCAGAGCTTCCAGGGACTAAGCCACTACCCAAAAACTATACATGGACTGATTCTGGGCTCCAATTGCATAGGTAGCAATGAATAGCCTAGTAAGGGCACCAGTGGAAGGGGAAGCCCTTGGTCATGCCAAGACTGAACCCCCAGTGAACGGTATTGTTGGGGGGAGGGTGGTAATGGGGGAAGGACGGGTAGGGGAACACCCATATAGAAGGGGAGGGGGAAAGGTTAGGGGGATGTTGGCCAGGAAACCAGGAAAGGGAATAACAATCGAAATGTAAATAAGAAATACCCAATTTAATAAAGATGGAAAAAACCCTAATCTGGCTATAGAAGATGGCCAGTTCAGACTTCATAGCCTCTGTTACTAGGAACCCTCACTAGGGTCACCCTCATAGATTGCAGGAAGTTTCCACTGAACTAAGTTTCCACATTGCCTCAGAGTACTCCTCAGTTCTAGCTGTGTCCCCTCACTCTCTCCCTCCATTCCCCACAACTTGATTCTTCTTGGTCCCATCTCCCGTGCACCTGCATAGAATATGTGTTATAAATGGTTTAGAACGTCACTAGTATGTAATGCAACAGCAAACTTGACGCTGCCCTCAGTGCTGTTCACAGAATACTGAGGGAGTTACTTCTGCTGGTAACTGGATTTCCCATTTTCAGTTGCAAGGGGTCATGTTTACCACATGGTTGAGCAGTGACAGTGAAGCGAAGAATCGTGGATAATTCCTGAGGGAAGCAAGGGCATTGTGCATTAGCTCACTCTAAGTGAAGGGTCAGGCACTCACTGAGCATGCCCACTGGCAACGCAAGCAGTAAAAGCCTCTACCTATTGATCAGGAAACTCAGAAGATAAAGACATGTTTTATCCTCTGCAGTCTTCCAGAGGAACCCTGACAAGAATAAAGCCCCCTCTTTTAATTTATCAGTCAGACTTCGTTTTGTCTTTGAGATAAAGGTTTGAATTTACATGACAAAGATGCCCAAGCACATTACATGACTTTTCTGACTCCAAGCACATGATGCAGCACCGATTTTCAAAGAACTTCAGGCCAACTGCCACAATGGTTAAATGTAGGGAACTTTGTTTAGCCTTTCTTCCTCTTCAGCTGGCAGTGTCAGGTTGAGTTTTAGGTAGTCGCCTCCAGAGCAAAATACAGCACTTACCATCTGCCCGGCACCTCTGCTAAACTCCTCAACTCATTTATCAAGCAGCTGGAAAGGGCAGCGGCCCCAACAAAGTGGTGCAATGATTCATTCCTGTTCAGAGTTCGGGAGGGGTGAGAATTGTCACTTTGAAAAAAAAATATGACTATATGGATATATATATATATACATATATATATATATACTAAAAAATTCCAAGTTATACTAATTGCATAGGTTTAGTCCTTGAAACTGCTGTAAAATTTAGTGCTGAAAACTTTTCCAGGCATTGTGTAATGTATATGTGTGTTTATTCATGTACATATTTGCATTCTTGTATGTGTGTGAATGTACATACGTGATGTCATCTTTATTCTTTTAGACACAGGAAAGCAAGGTTATGTATTTTTGCTGATTAATGTGCTGTGAGTTTTATGTATGCTTTTTTGAATCTATATGAGTTTGCTTTAAGCATTGTATAGATAAGCATGACTGCGGCTCACCATTTTTTCCCTTGTAACATAATGTAGATATTTAGACTATTAAGCAGAGCACAGTGTGATGTGATCAGTGCCCTACTGAGGATGATACAGTGACAGAGAGAGAGTGTCAGGCCTCGAGCTTTGGCGGAAGATCTCTTCTCACAGGTAGCAGGATATTGGAGGGAGACAAAAATTAGACAGCCGTTTCTCATAGGAAATGACATTATTTTGTATCTGGCCTCCAGCAGCCTTTATAACGCTAAATTAGTATCTCATGCTGCTTCATTTACTGTGATCACAGACGGAAAATGAGGGGAAGGAAAAAAATCTAATTGAGGCACCAGAATTTAGAATTAATCCAATTTATTGAGGAACATGATTTGCGTTTCTGTGCTAATTCACCAGTGATGGCATCTTGAGTAGGTAAAGTTTCTTGTCTGCCACTGTGCATGTTTTGATGGGATGGGTGTCCAGCTGCTTGACATATAGTGGGATGGTGGCTCACTTTCTCATGCTTTAATGACACTTCGGTGACTTTTAGATGAAGAAATTCAACTTGACCTAAAAGAAAAAGTGTTTACTCATTTATCTCAATAACTGAGTCACTTAAAACTTCCAGTGTCTAAAAAGAACTGAAACCATACTGTAGGATCCTGGAGAGAGCTAGCTCTCAATAAATGGAGGGAGGGAAGGACTGCCTCATTAGGGGTGGGAGGTCCAGTGGAGGCAGAATGACCAGACCCAAGTCTACCACATTATGGTGAAAGAAAGAAGCAAGCAGATTCTCATACCAGCATGGAGAACCCTTTCCATTCCTTTGCCATGGGTCCCCCTAATCCTAGGTTGGTGCCCTTTTGTTTCTCTCTCCTTTGCATCATTCTCTTCTACCATTGTTTTTAAAATATTTTCTCGTAATATGAAACTAGTTTCTTTCATACTTTTTGGCCATGTAGAATTAAGAGTGTTCCACATTCCTCTCTTCTCTCACTCCCTCACCATGCTAACCTCTCTTTTGGTCTTCGCGAATATATGAATATAGACAGAATTAAGGAAAACACATTGATCTCCCTATTCTCTCATTTTCCCCATCTTGTCTTTTTTAAACCCCACACAGGTAAAACCTAGGACTTCCTCCACCCATATCCCAAGAACATGTGCATATTGTTCGTTTGCGGTGTATGTCACAGTAACAGACACAATGTCTAATGGCACACACATGTTTGCTGGGTGTATATTCAATGTACATGTTATAAGCTGTGGGTGTTATTGTTGCTGTTGGTTTTGTATGTCAAGAACCCAGCTACTTAATGTGATTGCAGGGTCAATTTTAGATGTAATAATTAACTACTCAAAAACTGGAGAAAATAGTCAAGGTTTTATGAGCATTTACTCAAATCCCCTTCCAGTTTGTTGACAGCCAGTGGCTTTTGGGCGTCTTATGTTCTGCGTGTGCTGTGATAAGAAGCACTGGCCATCTTTGTTCATAAATTACTTTGAAAAATAGTTTTTAAGATTTGTCTTATTTTTAATTCCATGCATGTGTGTGTGTGTGTGTGTGTGTGTCTATGTGTGTTTGTATGTTCACGTCTGTGTCTGTATCTGTGTATGCACACATGGGCGTGCCTGTGTTGGGTGTTGGGGTAGGCACACTTGAGTGCAGGCACTCAGAAGCCAGGAGAAAAGAGGATGTCAGATGTCCTGGATCTGGAGCTGTAGGTAGTTCTGAGGGATTGAACTTGGGTCCTACACAAAGAGCAGGAGGTCTTAACTGCTGAGCCATCTCTCTAGCCATTGCTGTTAACTTTCGTTACAAGAGTATTTTCATAAAAGACAGAAGTAGAGAGTAGAGGAATTTAGGCAATAAGCTTTACCATCTGCATAATAAAGAAAATGTTTTGACCATGGCAAAGATCAAACATTCTTACTGTCTCTTATAAAAGATATGATTTCTCTAAGCTCTGAATTTCTATCTTTTTATTTTGGCCACCAAACCTGATAATGATCCCCAGCTCTCGGTATCTTGTAGGAATGCAGATTAAAAACAAATGCAAATCCCTTAGTTACTCCTATTTCTATGAAATACTATTGACATTTGCATCTAAATGTCTCATATATTCTGTTAGTGACCATGATACTCTGAAAGTTCTTAGTACCTGCAGTATCTCAATCACCATATAAGCTCTTGAATCTTCCCTGATTATGATGTAGTATACTTTTAAATATCTTTTCTTTTGTGATCTTAGTTTTTTTATAGTAACTAACACAAGAATTAGTATCTAAATGCAATCTTACTTTTTAGAACTGTATTTTTCATTATGTATATTCTATTCATTTTCTCATATTTATGGTGCTTATGACAGTTTTGACTTCACAATAACAACTATAACATCATCGACTGAAGATGCAGCTTCCTAGGGATTTGTTTTTAATCAAAATATCAGAGCCCCATCTGGTGTGATCTTGACAAACATGATAGAAGTTGACCCTTTCATTTCAAACAGAGCAGGTACATTTACATATACATTCTAAGCATTAGAGCCGTAACTAAAATTTGGGGAACCAATCAAAGAAATGAAGACATGAGTGAGTGACTTAAATGATGGAAACCTAAAATGCTCAAATTACCCACTAGACTTTTCATTAAAGGGTTTCGCAGCCAATAGAGAACTGGGTAGGAAGTGCCATCCATTATTTGACTCCTTCCTTTTTGAAAGCTTAAAATGTGAACAGATCAGAGCAGATAAAGCCATCCTGGTGTCTCATTCTTAAGTGTTCTGCATATTTCATACAAACTTGTTATACTATTGCTGTGGTTTAAATATCACTATCAAAGTTCATGTCCAGGGCAGAGGAGATGGCTCAGTGAGCAAAAAGATTTGCTGCACAAGTATAAGGGCCTCGTTTCAGATTTTCAAAACCCATGTACACACAGATACAGTAGAATACGTCTGCTGGCCAGGTAGTTGAACTATGAGATGGAAGTGGAGTATAGGAGAATTCCTCCTGGCAGTCACAGTCTAGCTAGCTCGTCATATGCAGCAGTGAACAAGAGACTGTGTTCAATAAGCTTGGAAGGAAAGGACAAACATCACAGGTCATCCTCTGATTTCCAAGCGCTGTGGCATATGTGCACACATGTATACACACACACACACACACACATACACACACACATGCACACACACATGCACACACACACTATTTCACTGTTTCAGAACTTCAGAACTTAAAACCCTATTTTGAAGTTTCAAGTAGGACTAGGTGGAAACTTTAGTAGCAGTTTAGCCATGAAGGCTCATTCTTCTGCAAGTGGATTGACTTTATTAAGGGTCAATAGATTCATCCATGGGTTATGGTAGGAATGGTTTTGTTGTAAAGTGGATGCTCTGGATGCTTGTCCTTGCTATTGCCTGTGAAATCTGGCATATCATTAGCTAGAAAGAAAAGCCTCTCTTGAGGCCGAGATGACACCTATGTCATGTTCTTGGATTTCCAAAACCATGAAAGCATAAACTATTTTTATCTCATAAAGTACACACTGAGTAGTATTTAGTAATAGCAAACCAAAGAGATCCAACACAAATATCAAAGAGCTGAGGTTTCTTTTCTCTTAGTTTTGTATTTAAAAAATCTATTAAGATGCTGGAGTGATTCGTTAAAAGGAATAAGTAAATGCCCTGTAGATTAATTCAATGTACATAGAATACAAAGTGGAAGGCATTTCTGGACCACAGTTACTGGTTTCTTTTGAAAGGCCCATTATATGTCATGCAGAACCTCCAAGATAATGAACCTCAAGGAATCAACACCAGAGATGAGATAGTAAAGTCCAGGTCTGTGTTGTCATGATCTCCACAGTCATCTGTATTCATCTTTAGAAGAGAGAAGCAATCTATGCCCTGCTACTTTATAGTGATGGCCATTCGGATTTCAGATCCTGATGGGGGAGGAATATATTGCATTATTGAATCATTTGGAAAGCCTCTGCTCGCTCTCTACATCGGTGACCACTTTCCCCCTCCTACCCCCATCTTGTTTTCTCTCATTTCCTGTGAGCCCAGTGTCCATACATTCCATAGGGAGAAGTGATCATTTATGAAACATATTTTAGGAAAAAAGTGACATGTATCTATAACTTCTAGGAATGCTCTGTTTAACACAAAGCAAAGTGTGGTTAGTTTGAGATATGCATTCTGCGTTCTGTAGCTAACACTTTTTGTTCTGAGGTTTCCTGTTACAAATTCCCATGTGAAAATTATTCATTCTATTAGCTAGGAATGCCAATTATCCCTGTGGAGCCTAAGGGAGGAATCAGGAAGAGAAGTGCTGACCTTCTCCAAGTGAAAATATGACTGTTATATTCTGCACATATAAAAATATGGAAATAATTACTAAAACATGCATTAGTGTTCTCAACATTGTGACTTGACATGATTTTGTGACCTTTTCTCTGTTCATATGGCATCTGTTGAATTCAGACATTGCTTTTGGTTCTGGTATTTGAATTATAGGCTAATTATACTAATTCGTAATAAGTTGGAGGAAAATCAATATAAATGTTAGTAATATATTTCAAATTTGCTTGACACAATTCTCTAGTCATCTGTGGTATTTAATTTGAGACCAGCAAAAAAAAAAATAATGTATCTGCGATGTGGACTTAAAAAATTTAGAAATTAAGTAATAAAATTAAAAATTTCAGAGATAAAATAAAAAGTTACTGGCTTACATAGTTCCTACACCATATGTACAGGATAAATAAAAAGCTGAATCATAGATAAGTGCTGTAAGTAAATAGGAATGTATCTTTCCATTCAGTGCAATAGAAAATCCTCTGAACATTCACTTAAACAGAGTAGACAGCAAAGAGTGAAATGTTCAAGTAATAAGACTGATGATGTGGCAAGCAGAGAACAAAAAGTCAAGTAAGAAGTTAGGAGTAAGGGAGGCTACAGCCCACGGAGGCCAGGAGGGACAGGAGTTGGAGTCACCTTATAGATGCTGGAAACATTGTGACCTGTCAAAAAGGGTATGGGGTGTGGAAAACACTGTTGCTATGCAGGTCATCTTCTGTGTCAGTCATGCTTCTCTGGAGAAGACCAATTGGATGAATAGTAAGGTATATATACCTTACAACTGACCCCAGAACCTGGGAATTGCAGATACAAGGCTTAGACTTCTTTCTTCTGAGAGAATTGAGAGTAAGTGTGATTTCTTATGGTCAAGAAGTCCAAATTTGGGAAACAGAACACAAAATGCCTAGCCATATAAATTGTTTCTCAAACTTATATTGTACCTATTGAAACTAAATTGTGCAAAATAGTAATCTTACATATGTTGGAAGTAGGGTGATAGTTACCAGAAGTGTAGAAGGGAAGGTGGTCCTCAGTTATTAAGTAAATAGTAGCAGGGACACATGTGGTACATAGGAGGGTGCCTACAGATATTGACAAAGCCTTATCTAGTTCATAAAACTCGAAGGAAATATTTTAGACATTTTCACCAAACGGAAGTTACAACCAACTGAAGGAAATATACTTGCCACGACCTAAATATTATACAATATATGCATATATTCTAACCTAGGAATCTTCATAAATACAAATAGTTTTTTTCATGTATTAATTAAAATTAATTTACTAAACAATGAAAGTATACAAAAGGGACTTTTGACTTTTGTATACACCAACCTCATGTTCTGACTATCATGTTGACTGGTTCATCAGTTTAGCATCATGGTTTATAATAGAATAAAGGCTACTTAAAGCCAGACATATTGTCTCCTGTTATGCTCATCATTACAGCATATCTAGCACATAGTAGGTCCCTAGCATGTGTTTCTTAAGAGAATGAAGACAGGGTGGTGAGATGGCTTAGCAATTAAGAGCACTGATTATTTTCCAGAAGAACTTGATTCAATTCCCAGCACTGACACTGCAACTTTATAATGGTCTGTAACTCCCATTCTAGGGGTTCTGACCTCACACAGATATACATTCAGGCAAAAGACCAATGCATATAAAATAAAGTAAAATTATTTTTAAAAAAGAATGAAAGAATGATATAGTTATACTTCAGGATGAGCAAAATACTTAGGTTCCAATCATTCTTGCTATTTGACAAGCATAGTTCTTAAAACTTTATATGTAGCAATCCACTTGACCTTTGCAACAAAATATGGTGGATCCCATAATTTTTCATTTTATAGGTGAAGAAACAAGTTCAGAAAGATCAGTAAAGAATCCCAAGTTAATGGGAAGACCAGGGCTAGGATCACACCCTATTCTTTCTCTTAATGTGTCTTAAGAATGTGTCCACATTCTTGCTTTTAATATTTTATTGTATTTTAAAATACATATAAAAGTAAAAAAATGAAACAGATAGAATGGGAAGAAGTGCATTTTAAAACTTTGGAACATCTAAAATATCATATATTGTAAGCCCAGGAAAAACATTCCATTTAACGATTGTGTTATAATTCTACATTTAAAAACTCACAGAATTGCTTATTGTAGTGAAGTGGTTTTTTGATTTGCTGATAATGATTTGCCAAAAATAGTCCTTGGGATACTTATTAGAAGTATTCCACAGAAATTGAGTAAGGGAGTGACTGTGGTGAAAGGAGGCAGGTTAGGGCTTGGTAGCTTCTACTCTGGAAATGTTTGGAGGAAAGCGAAATAAAATGAGGATCCTTACTTTGCATTAGAGCTGAATACACCACTTGCTTAGGGGACACTGAGACAATCCTGAGACTCAGAACAGGATGCAAGCAGGGTCTTTTGCCTCCCCTTTTCTTTATTACCTTCAATTATTTTCTTATCATGAGCCATATTTATGAAAATGCTTGACCACCTCCATAGTGGTGTACTGCTGCAAAGAATAAAATGCCGTCCCTAACTGAAAAGTATTTATAACTTATTAGAAATGCTTTAAATTAACGTATCAATTACCATATTAATGAGGTAAAAGTTGTCATCTCTGGGGTCTCTCTCAGAACTGATACTGTGTGACTCTGAGAAACAGTGTTTAATTTTTCCATTCCTTAGAATCTCATCCCTAGAGGAGGGAAGATGGGGTTGGGGATGTATCTCAGCAGGAGAACGCTTGGTTTCACATTCTCAAGGCTTTACACTGAATCCACGGTGATGCAAAAAATAAAACTAGGGATAAATAATTAATATCATGCAAAATAATATATATAATATATTGTTAAAAATATGAAATAGTTTGGTATTGATTACGTACTTTAAATATGCATAATTATGAACTCTATAAATGTTATTGTGTGTGTGCCATATTATATCAACTACCTACATTTAATTACTATTGTCTTTGTCTTCTTTTCATTTGAAATTCCTTGCCTCTTCATTTTAACTGTAGCCCCTAGCTGAGATCAACTAATGTGTCTATCCATGGCTCAAATAATACTTTTAGCATATCATGATATTTAATCAGTGCTACTAGATTTACCTAGACATATGCATCCGGTTCCCAAAGACCATCCTGGATGGTTTTGCATTCTCAGCATCCAGCAGAGCACCAAGTATCTAGAACATAAATTAAAATTTACCCAAACACAATCAGATACTATTTGCCACATGCAACAGAGTAGAAGCTTAAGAGTGATGTTACACCATCAAAGAAAAGGAACTCTGTCTCCCTGCCAGGGAACCTTTAGAGGACTTTGTCTTTGTAAATTGTCAGCTGTCTATCTGATCCTCAACCTTATTAGCTAAGAATATACTTTAAGAGGCACACCGAGAATTGGCTGTGGCTTAGGAGTGGACTCCACTTATTAGGACCCATCTATGCAAATGGATGTTAATGTATAGACTCAGTGAAGCAGTGACCCTCTTGAGTATGGTACCAGGAAACCCAGTGTCACAGTGACTTGAATATCCATCTGTAAAGCAGATATCTAGCAACATCAATTACCTCTTCTATGATAGATACACTAATGTATTTTTAGATTGACCTCAGAGTAGGTAAAGCAACGGGTTAGCATGTCATATACAGGCTGGATGTTCGCCTTCAGTAAAATGTGATAGGACTGATAGTTTAAGCAAAATATCCACATAGGGTATCTTGCTAAATATCAGTTTAAAATAAATAATAAATGAACTTAAATATAAATTTCAGGAGATATTTGGGACATCTGAATATTAATAATGTTCAATGACAATTTGGAATTCAAATGGGCACCTTGTATTTAATCTGATAACTTTGTTTGCAAGCCTTAGGAAAAATAGATTCCAGCGAGAATTCTGCTACAATCTGATGTGCTGGCACTCGGTATTCTTTAATCACGTAGCGTATTATCTCGTGAGTTATTATAGCAAGTCTTAAGACTCCTTAGTGAAATGTCATGTCTCCTCCTGTTACAGAAGAGCAAGCCCTAAAGACAAATGAAAGGCACTAAGGATCCTCTAACTCTTGCATGATGGTGAACCTTTGCCTTTCCACTTCTGTACCTTCCTTTACAATTCTTAGATGTTTAGTGAGGGTCAATGAATTTAGTTAAATAGAATTTATGTTTGTAAGTAGAATCAGGAGTGCTATTGTCCATGCAAAAGATAAGCAAATAAAACATTAGCATTTGAATTCCTTTCATTATCTCATATCTCAAAGAAGACAACATTTTAGGACACAATGAAATTCTCATGTTTCTTTCTTTCTTTCTTTCTTTCTTTTTTTTTTTTCTTTTCTTTTTTTTTCGGAGCTGGGGACTGAACCCAGGAATTCTCATGTTTCTATACTGGCATATAATTCCTGTGATATGGCCATTGCCATCACACAGTCTCACACTTATATCTTGCCAAAGCATCCTAATAGGCTTCAGTGTTGTATGTGTTAAATTTGACATATTCTGAATTCCTACAAGGCCTGTCCTATCTCTCTTCCCGTGGGAATCTCCAGATATATTCCAGAGGGGTTGGATAGACTAAGCCAGCTGTGGAGCACTCTGAAAAACGAAAGGAAGAGCATGTTACTCAAAGGAGTGCCATGGATGTGTCAGCTTTCGGCAGGCATTTAACTCACGTGTTGGAGTCAAAGAAAAGGCAGATTGGAGCTAGGCTCTCATATGATCAGGTTGCTTCAAGCTGCGATTTAATGGATAAATTATAACCACACCAACTACTGCATGTTCTTCCCTGCTTTCATCCCTGGGCATCTTGATTTCTCTGAATGATCCAAGATTGATGGTGCCCTCTCTTAGTCTGGCTACTTTCTACCTATTATCTGCTGATTTATGTCAGTGATGAGTTGTATAGGTAGGGAAATGTTTTATTAGAAAAGGAGGTATCTCTTAGAGCACACAGAAATAAGCAAAATGTGAGACAACATTGCCATGGGACTGCTTTCTGCACTGCCAGCTCCTGGGTGGTGATTTGTACATATTTAATACCCTCCACAAGCTAAAACTGCATGCATGAATTAGGTTTTAATATTTTAATGTGCTATCAACAGTGGAAATCTAGAATCATCGTGAGAAAGAACAGAATACCTGTGAGAATGTGAACTAATGATGGTTTTTGTTTTGGGAGAAGTCCTAAGAGAGGCTAATCCAAGTATAGAGCATAATTTCATCTTATGTCTATGAAATTGTGAAACCTAAACACAGGGAAATTGCAATTCTGTATTCCCTTAGTAATATTTTAAGTGCTTAGAGGATAAAATTGGATCTCATCACCTAAAGGGTAGAGTCCAGGTTAAATAGCTTGAAAGCGTCTCTCCTCCTGGGTAAGATAAGCCTCAATGTGTTGCCTCTGCTGTGGCAGTAGAACGAGTTCACTGGTTCATTTATCACCAAGTCTCAGAGACACGTTTGTTTATTTCAATGACACACGTTTCCTATAGTTGTAGAGTCTTTTAAATGCACTTTGAAAGTCAGACATCGAGAAATTCAGTTTCATCTCTGCTCTGTGATGGGCTATATTTCTAAAATGTAAAATTAGAGGCCAGTCTCTCAGCTGGATGAAATGAGAGGAAATCACTGTGTGTTGGTGCTCCAGACAGTGTGCACTATTCACTCTTGTGTTGCTCTCTTCACAGAATGACAAATAACTTTCTGATTTTATTTGTAGAAATTTTCCATGGAGAAAGCCTTGTAACCACAATATTTCATTTTCACGACATTTCCTTGAGGAGAACAGCAGTCAAGAAACATTAGGCCACACGCCTGCCCATGTACAAGAGGTCACGTTCAGACAGCTCTCTGCTCAAATCAACAGCCCCGGTCACACATTGTTGACTTGTCACTGAGGTGACACCCAAGTAAAGGTCACAGATGTCTTCCTGCTGTTGTTAAATCTGTCCACAGATTCTTAGATAGTGTTCTTTAATAAATTTCACACATCCTTTTTCTTCTCTCTACATCTGCACCAGACCTTGGTTCTGTTTGCTTTATTATTTCTCTCCCTCTTTCTCTTAATGTGCATTCAATTATTTTGTGCACAAGATCAAGTAAAAATGACATACATTTGGCACCTCCCCGATGCTTAGCAGAAGGAACAGCACTGAGTGTGTGCCAAATATACATTTTGTGGGTGACTTTACCCTGTGTTTCCCAATGCAAACCAGAAATGTGTTAGAATGTGCATTTGCAAGTGACGAGTCTCAGACTGCAGAGCTCCAGTGATGGTGATGGCAGTCCCCTGTCTCTCCTACTCTGCCACCTGTCAGGATGTTAGTGTGACAGTCTCTTCACACCTCTCTTTATCACTATTCCTAGTTCATACAGATCCACAGACTTCTCTCTTCCTCAGGTGATTCTGTCAGGGGGAATGACGGCTGCTCATGACGGGAGTACGAAGAGTGTACATGCAGCCAAGGTTCCAATGGAAGCTCAGAGAGTAGATGTCAAATTCCAAATTTTAAATCAAAATTGTGCATTTTAAATAAATAGTCTCTGTCTATTTATATCAAAGACAAAGAATTTCACATAATACATGGTCTATAGAAAGTATAAATCTGTGTCTTTCTATAGGTATGATTTGATATAATTTCAGAGATAAGTTAATTACTGTTGCTCATGTAGATTTCTTGTTTAAATTTTTTAACATTTAATTATGCACACCTACTCACAGATTTTTTTTTTGTAGATTTCTTTAAAATGGGCAACTGTTTGGCTGAATGATGCAAGAAAAAGAAACCTTTGCCCACATATTATCATATATTAATTCAAGAAAATTACTTTTAACGAACTAATAATTTTATAATCAATAGTTTTCACACAATTAAGAATCCAGTAATAGTAACAATTTAGGGCTAAAATATGATTATATTAAACTCATAGAACACTCAAATATATTATAACAATATCAACTAAATATGAAGCAATGTGAATTATTGTCATTTTCTTACTGAATCAATTTTTTCTAATTGTTCAAGGTTATTTACTATAATGGAGAAGCAAATTATGTACATAAGACACCAAAATTTAAAAACCAAGTTAGAGGCAATATTTTAAAATTTTTCTAAAGAGTTATTTAAACCATGCTCAATAGCTTGATAAGATTAAAAGTATTTCAATCATATACCTAACTGTCAATGTACTAATCACTTTCGGGTTTCATTTGTTATGTCATAATTTCTTTCTATATATAAATTTAAGAACTAATTTTTCAAATTCTAAATTTTACTCATAAAATCTGTGTATTACATAAAAGTTTGCTAAATTTTACACGTTTCTGTATTTGTACAGTTTCCAACTAGTTTAGCAAACATTTTCTCCGCTGCATGGACAATCATTTCAACCATTCTGCTGCCTATTCTTTGGATCAAGTTCTGTGAATTAAACCTAAACAGTGAAGAATTGGCAATTAGGTGGTGTGTGGTAAATACTCTTTATCTCTCAACATTTTCATTTTTAAAACTGATCAGACCTACATACACATATTTCCAAATCCACTAATTTATGACTTTAAACCACCAAGCGATACATGCACATCGTATAAACTCAAATAACGTGTTTTATGAAGTAGACTATGATAATCTTGTCATCACCACTAATGTCCTGGCTACAATCTTCTCCTCCAGTACTTACAAAATGTTCTATATGAGTCTTGCCAGATACTTAGTCTGCGTGACAGGCATACACACATGTGCACATGAGTGCCCACTCTCATTTGAATGTAGACAGTATTATCCGTTACCCTATATGTCTTTTCACATTAAAGAATGGAGTGTGAGAGTTCTCAGAGATCGGTAGGGAAAAGTTTTCTCTTCAGTCTTAAAGTAAAATTGATTCAGTTTTATCCCATGCATGATCTTTAGGTTGTTTTTAATTATCATAATTGTAAAGGATGATGGCACGTCAAAGTCGTATTGGTGTATGCAGTGACTTAAGTACTTCGCAGTGATGCTGATATTCTGAGAGTCAGTATGCCAAGGTCTTCCACTTACTGCCCTAGGTGTCAAGCTTATGCCTGGGATCATATGCATCTTTCGTAACAGGACTTTTCAAGAAGTCTGTCCCTATATGTTCAAGTGACATTAAATCTTAACAATTTTTTCCGTTATTACAGCTTCACACAAATCACCTGAAAGATAAGTTTACCTTCTTAGAAAGCCTCTTTAGTATAAATCTAAACTTAGAATTGCTACTGATTTAATGCTTTATATGGTCTTGTGGGGGGACCTTTCTCCTTCTAGCTTGTTTTAGGTTCTTATGTCTCTATATTATACACTTTCATGCAAATAGAACCACTCATCTTCACATAGAATTAGAACATGGCCCTGTCCTAGATGAAAATGATGCATTCAGGTAGTACCTAAAGGAAACTTATCCACTTACCCTGCTGCAGTTGGTGGTATGAAGAAACTCGGTTAATATTTCCTATAATTTTTATTTCAATTTGCATGTGATGCAAGTACTGAACTTTTGAAGGGTTCGTTTGAGAGCTTTAAGGGAAGAGTCACTCAGAAATCCCTGTCATCTTCAGCATCCAAGACATCAACAGACACACACATACACCAGATCTGCCAGGCACAAGGTCATACACTCAAGCCTAACCTAAACTTCCAAGACAAAATGATGCAAAGGGCTAAATTGATGGGAGAGGTTCAAAGGAGCTCCCAAATAATGCACTTGGAAAGACCCTGGGACAATAAAGGTGTCTCACTAAATCCTAAGTATCTCTCAAATCCCCTCTCCACACAAGCCCTAAACAGTGTTTTCCTGGCTAAACGTCAGGGTACGCATTCAGTGTGCTTGCCAATCAGAACAATTACAGGTTCACACTTTGTCTACACTACTGCCCTGCCCATCTTCTGTGTATTCACACTGCTGCTTACCTCCCCTGCCCAGAGTAAGAAAGCTCTGCTTATGTAGAAGCAAGTCAGTGTGTAGAAAGTGTCTGCTGAGAAACTGTGATGTTCCAGCAAATGCTTGACAAACAGCATCAAGGAGAAAGAGATTTTAGGCAAAAAAAAAAAAAAAAAAAAAAAGGGCAGCAAGGAAACAAGAAAAAAAGAAAAAAACATCAACTTACACAAACTTCTCCATGATTCCACACACCATCTTCTACTCTCTCTCTCCTCCACTTTTATACTTCCACACTTAAACAGATATTCTTCAGCAGGTAGACACCAAGCAAACACACACACACACATGTACACACACACACACACATACACACACACGCATGCACACACACACACACACATACACACACACGCATGCACACATGCATGCACACATATGGTATAACTGAGTCATTGGAGAAATTTTTAAGCAGCATCTATTTTACCCCTTTTAAAGGGCAGGCTGACTTTTCTGTGAGAAGTTTATTGTAGGAGCCCAAAATGTAAGCAAGGGGACTGAATTGGTAGCAAGATTATGAAAGGAAGTCCCAGTTTATTTTGTCTGGGTTGAAATGTGAACTAGAGTATGTTAATATATAGATAAGAAAAAGGGAAGCTTTAGTGGAAGATAAAATTTGAGAGTACATACACATGGTTTTTTTTTTAAGATTTTTTTTTAAAAAAAAGATTTATTCATTTATTATATATATGAGAACACTGTAGCTGTCTTCAGATACATCAGAAGAGGGCATCAGATCTCTTTACAGATGGTTGTGAGCCACTATGTGGTTGCTGGGAATTGAACCCAGGACCTCTGGAAGAGTAGTCGGGTGCTCTTAACTGCTGAGCCATCTCTCTAGCCCCATGGTCTTCAAGGCAACAAGAGAAAGGGTAGTCAATGAGTCTCTGTTCGCTTGAAAAATAAAATAGCAATGCTCACAAGTAAGCACAAGCTCATGGACTAAAAAAGTCATGGAAATTACTGAGGAAACCTGACTTCTTGAGACCTCTCCAATTGACTGGTATCGTCAACAAGGGCTTAGAAACATTGTTGAATAGAGAATTAGTCCCTTTCATGTACAAAGAAAAAGATCAACAAGAAGCATATTGCGATTAAATCACAGATGCCTGGATTCTTTAGAGATTTAATTGGTCACCTTTCTGTATCCATCAAAATAACTGATCTTGAGACCCTAAATGATGACACATCAGAGGACTATATAATATAAGGGTCACGTTACCACTTACAGCAGCACCGTTCTTAACACAGGCTCTGTAGAGCAAAGCACGGTTAGCAGTCATTCAGAGACCTGTGAATCTTTTAAATACATCTTGGCTAACATATTTTTTAAAAGCCAATTGATTTTTAATGAAAGTATCAATGGGGAAGAAGACCACTTGAACCAGTAGATACTCATTCGGAGACAGTGGACTTCAATAGCTGTTTCACATCACATACACTGAGTTTTTTCCACTGAAACTTGAAAGCAAAACAATAATACTTCTAAAATAAATCATAGTAAAATATCTTGGTGACATAGGAATATATTACATTTTATAGCTTAGGAATGACAATAAAAGAAAAAATACTATACGTTCACCATCCATTGTTTTCTTCACCAAAAATAGTGTTAGAAAATGCATACTCCAAAGACTTGAAATATTTTCAGCATGTTTCTGACTTCCTGTTTTTAATTGCCCAGACAGGGGAGAGCTGTCAATTAAAAAGAATATTTATAATGTAGGTGAACCAAATGCAACTTGTTTTCAAGGTTCATCCTCCCAAGTCTCTGCTTGCTCTTTCAGCTGATATGTGGGTTAAAATATTTCTTTTTTCAAAATAGGATAATGATAAAATAAGATAAAACACAAACTAATACATTAAAATTGGATAAAACAAAACAAAATCAAAATAAACAAATAAAGCAAAACAAGCAAACTAAAAACAGAAGCAGGAAACCAAGAGGAGGAATAATAATCAGAGACTCGCTCATTTACACACCTGGGAATCCATTAAAACCATAAGCTGGAAGCCATAATATATCCACAGAGGATCCAGTGCAGACCTGTGTAGGCCCTGTGGATGCTCCCTCAGTCTGTGAGTTCATGTATTATTTTAATATGTTGATATAGAAGGCCTTGTTTTCTTGGTGTCGTTGATTCCTTCTGCCTCTTACCATCTTTCCACTTCTTCTGTAGTTTTTCCTGAGCTCTGAAGTGAAGGATTTCCCGAGGATATGCCATTTAGGGATGGCTGTTCCAAAGTCTCTCACTCTGTTTATGTCTGGCTGTGGATTTGTTACCATCTGTTACAGGAGAAAGCTTCTCTGATGATGGCTGAGAAAGAGACTGGTCTAGGAGTAAAGCAGAATGTCATTAGGAGTCATTGTATGACTATTTTTCAAACAGTAGTATTTGGTTTTACCTTAGGTCCTTAGATTATCTAGTCTCAGGTTGTTGGTCATCCAAACAGTATCAAGTATGGATTCCATCTTGTAGAGTGGGCTTTAAGTTAAATAATTTATATGCTGGTTACTCCCACAAGCCCTGTGCCACCACTGCCCTAGTATATCTTGCAGGTGGGACACCATTGTATATCAAAGAGTTTGTGACTTGGTTGGTGTTTGGGTAGCTCTTTTGATAGCCTTCAGAGTACCCCCCCCCAAAAAAAAGCAAGAACAAGAAGATGAAGGCTCTATATACTAAACATCTCAACTTCTCTATGTTCAATGAATTGTATATGTATTATTTTCAGCCATGGGACCTTGCCATCATTTTGTGAAGAGTACCCTATAGCATCGATAACAACCTGGGTGGTTTGGGGTTTTCCATCAAACCCTCTTTGCCAACAACTCAATTAGATGTAACTCCATCCCAGTGCTGGAAGCTTTATTTGGTAAACAAGAGAGGGCCAGTTATGTCTGTGTCTCCCCCATTATTTGGTGATTTCATTTAGATAGCTTTCACATATGTGTATATTTTAGAAAGTTTTGACTGTATTAGGTTTCCATATAATCCCTCAAATGACCTTTAACTTTAATTGTCTCTATGCTTCCTAAAATTTGCAAAATTTGGGACTAATTAAGGCATGATTTGACATAAATATATACTGTGTTCATAAAGCAATCTGTTTTGTCGTGGCTGATTAATTACTAGCTATTATTAGATAAGCAAATTTTTTCTTTGTTTTGCATAGCCTCAGCTAGCAGCAGTATTTCTTTTTAAATTAGAACTTGGAAAGTTGTAGTTAAACTTTATTTGTTACTTAACTAGTGAATTAGTGAAAATGTTCCATGTCTACATAACAGATTGTGTTTAGAATATTCTTAGTACATTGCAGAGAAATAGGACATTGCCTCATCGTTATCAATCCCTTGTCACTTTTCAGCCTCTTTCTTTCACGCTTATCATGATTTTCAAATATCTGCATTACTCCTATGCTAATTGCCACCACATTTATAACGCTATCCTTAAGTTCAATTGTGTTTCACTTGAATAATTTAAAGTTCTCACTGAGTATGTCTGCATAAAACCTTTACTGATTTCTCATGTGCTGAACAGAAAACCAGTTGGGAAATTGTTTTAGTAATCCAAATGAAATTCACACACACACACACACACACACACAGAGAGAGAGAGAGAGAGAGAGAGAGAGAGAGAGAGAGAGAGAGAGAGAGAGAGAGAGAAACAGAGAGACAGAGAACTGTGGATTGGTGCATACTGGACTTGGATTTTGTTTGGTTTCATTTGGTTTTGAATATATTCTAGTGGTGGACTAGAAATATGGTGATGAATGAGGTACATATATAGGAAGTAGCAAAATGCAGATTCTTAGTTTGTAATCTAAATCTTATAATACTTTTTAAAGGAAGTTTGAATAGAAGTATCTATATGGTTGAACAATTCTGCTCTGAAAGACATGGGTTATTGACACAGATTACCTCCCCATGAATTAATTTGGTGCTAATTAAAGATGATAGAGATATATATTTCACCCATGAAACAATCAATTTTGTCATAGCTGATTAATCACTAGCTATTTTTGCGTAGTCTCAGTTAGCAATGCTCTTTTATTTTATTGGAACTTGGAAAGTCTATCTAATCTTCTTCCTCAGGAGATTATTTTTCCAGGGAGGCCTCAAAGGCAGTCAAAACAACACAGGCTATTGCCATCGCTCTTTTGCCCACTGTAACTATGTATGACTCTATTGCCGAAGACACTGGCCATCTGAAACTTTTACATGTTAGCTTACATGATGCCAAGAGGTGCTATTCAAACAGCTGATCAAAGGAGACATCAATGGTCTTACCCAGAGCTGGAAGCTGCAATAGTGACCAGGTTACAAGATTTGCAAACGAGTACAATAGTGGCACTGAGGATATGAAGATAAATAATCACTTTGTGTTTGAATACAAGGTCTACAAGAATGTATTGTAAAACTGCTCAAATGTTCAGGAATGGGAGGTCATATGTACACGGGCAAAATGTAGTGTTGTTGTTTACTAAATGGCCATGTTGTTGAATTGCATTCTATATTTATATCCCTACCCATTGATAGACATTCATATAACCCTAGTTACTGTGTTGCTCTCAACTTGGTGAAAGAATCATCTTTTTTCAGAGACTCAAATGATAAGTATAGAGGATAAATAACTCTGAGCATTCATCTATGAACTGGTGAAAATAAAATTTGGAATTAGAAAAAAAAGTTGAGATATCATTACTGAATTTGATGCATTCTACCATGTACTTTTGCTTATGTGGAGTTTATTCAGACTCCGCTTTTAGAGCAATATGAAGAAAATATATGCCTAATAACCTAGTAAGGAATGTTACTATAATTTTAATGTTTGCTTGCCTTTGTGTTCTTAGCATACATATGTCTTTATAGTTGAACATTCTCCAATTCTCTACCATTGTGGAATGTACTTTTGTTTGTTTTCTAAAAATTACTTCTTTGCTCAGTTTTCTCTCCTTATCCACCTGATCACATTTATCTAATTTTTTTTCTGTACCCCACAAATACTCTATTGAACAAAGAGAATGGACCTGACTTATTTGGACAAAAGTCCAACAAATTTAAAAATTACTAATTAGAAAAAACATGTAAATAGAAGTTTTATACAGCTTGAATCAAAACAGAAAAAAAGAAATTGACTTTTTCACACCTAAATACTTGGAATGAAGGGCTCAACAGCCTAATGTTTTATTTAAACCCAAGGAGAAGATTCATGAGTCCTGTTTCTATTTGACATTGGCACGATGGAATTTGTGAGATATTCTCAGATACATGTTGTGATGAATAAAATGAAGAGAGTAATTGTTTTTCACATTGTTATTTTAATCAGTACCAATTTTAAATATTTTTGAAGGGATTTTGGCTTTTTATTTTAGGCAAAATCTATCTCATTTCTGGAACTCACTAAGTTCATTTCACACCAATTAATTCCTAGAAATGAAATACTTTTTAAAAAAATTTCACAATTTTGAAACTTCCAGAGAAATCAGTTTTTCATGTCGTGAAATTATCTGAACACATTCACGTAAGAAAACTGAAGAAATGTTTATTTATTTGTTTTTAACAGCAACATTCCTGTGTGTAACAAATCGCAGACATTTGAAATAAAAAAAAAATCACCAGGTTCTTGTAAGTGGGGAAACCAATCCAGAAAGAATCCAGAAAATATGAGCTGGTCTTGCCTGACTGGAGTTGGAGAGTGGGGATTAAAGCACAGTTGGTGAAAGAGGACATATGTCTCTGAGGTTGAAGAACAATTATCAGGGTGTGTATGACATGTGCTTTTTTCATATAAATTAGAATCTATTTCTAGAGGCCCAGGCAGAAACCTTTCCCTGAAAGAAGACTAAAATATCGTAAACCATGTATACAGAGTTTGAAAATGCTTGATGAGGGTATGAATTTAATAATTATATTTGCATGTGTATAGCTTTTTTTTCATAAAGTTTTGTGAAGCAAGACTAAGTATCATATTAGTGTCACATATATCAACAGTGGAGCTTAGTCTACAGTGGGAATAAATTCTAATCATCTCCTCAAAGCCACATTTCCCATTGAGTATTTCTGTAATAGAACCCCTGCTTACCTCATATAACAATAGCCACACCATTTTTATATAGATTGTGTAATTTAACTTTTAAACTCCATTTATTGATGCTACCAGTAGATGGACACTTTGATAGTGAGTGGCTAACAGCCTTACACTGGTGGAATGCAGAATACAATGTTGTGACTTTATGACTTTGTGGCTTGTTAAAAAATATCTCAGTCACTAGGATATGCTTTTGTTGATGTCTTTATGGGATTTTCAATATTTGGCGAGAATAGCTAAAAAGAGTGCACACAGAGAGACACATTCTTTGTACTTCATTCATTGACAGTTGAAGTAGTTGTGAGATTCACTTAATTCCTATTATGTTACTTAAAATCATACACTGAGTTTTAGTATGAATGCTTTAAATAAAAATAAAGAATTAATAATGATCTTTTTGAAAGCATTTCAACAGTTTGACTTTTATTATCCATATTCATCCATAGGACCCCCCCCCATGCTTAGGACTACACTTTGCTACTTCTGATGAATCAGATCAATAATGCAGACTTTAGTATTCTGGGTAGACGTCTGCCTCCCAATTGCTCTGAACTCTACTGTGACTAGTAACATATCTGGCTCTAGTTGTTGACTTCATTAATATCTCTTTAAATTTTCTTTTTTCAGTTTTCTTAAGTGCCTTGATGTACTTCTTTGCTAAATTAACCAATAGTTTCAGTGTTGATGATGGTTCATTCCTTAACAAAACTGTACTGTTTTCAACATTACAAATAATGAGATTAGTAATTCCAACAAACTCTGAAAATTTTCTTGGCTCTTAACTTTGGCTTACTTATGAACTAGGAATCTTAGACTCAAGGTTAACAATGATGTCTTATACAGAAATACATAATAATAATAACATGTAATTTTCATACATGAAAATGTAGATACTAAGTGCATATCCTTCCTGTGACTGATATTTTCAATATCTATCAGAGACATATATAAATATTTAGCATATATACCAAGTGTATTTACTTTAAAGAATTTGTGATTTCTGAAAGTCAATCAACTTTTTTTTAAATTGAAAGTATGATTGCCTTTCTTACTTTAAATAATTTTTATTTTTCTTGTATATTTTAAGTATTTACATTTCAAATGTTATCCCCTTTCCTCCCTTACCCCATACCCCCTCCCTCTGCTTCTATGAGGATGCTCTCATTCCCACCCACCCACTCCAATCTCAATACCCTAGCGTTACCCTACATTGGGGAAACAAGCCTTCACAGGACCAAGGGCTTTTCCTCCCATCGATGCCGAATAATGACATCTTCTGCCACATACCAACTCTTCAAACCTAATTGTTTACCTTGTTTGCTTCAACTGTGAAAGTCCTTTAGTGGGTACAGAACACAGTTCTTTGAATAAGCCCCACATTGACCATAAGCAAGAGAGTTCTTAACAAGCACAAGCTTGACCTAGATATAATGCAATGTATGTATTTATATCCTAATGAGACCATTTGTTCTTACCTTGGTTAGACATTTCACAACACCCAAGCTGTGCCTGACCACAGAAAACATTGCTTCATTACAGCAATACTTCAAATATGACTGTGAAAAAGAATCACAGCATAATTCAAAGGAAAAAATCACCCAGTGACACATAAAGAATATCATGACTATGTCCCATTGATTGCCTTATGTAGTTTTGTCTTAATCTTTCTCTGATCTACAACACAAATTCAGCAGCTCTAGCCTGGCTGTCCCTCTTGCTCGATCTCTGTTTCCTTCACCATGTCATTGGGTAACTGTGACAGTGAACATAGAAGAGATATACTTCATATCCCTTTTCATATCTTAATCAATTTTAAGTTCCCTTCCACTTTGCATTATATAAAATTCTCTTCCTAACATGACAACAGAGACAAACCAAGACAAAAACTTGGAACTTTGACAAGATCCAGAGCTCCCTCCATGAGAGGCTTCAAGGCATAGTCCTGATGGAATATCTAGGTTAGGTTCATTTGGGGCTGTACCTGTCTTGATTGGGTTAATTCAGGTGCTACGATTAATCCCAAGAGGCAATATCATTTCCTGGGCTTGGGGTCTGGACTACAAAATAGGGGAAAGGAATCCTAGCATCCATCTTCCTTCATCTCCTGATGTGCATGCAGTGTGTTTATCTGCCTCAAGCTTCTGCTACCTTGGCTTGCCTGCTCTGATAGGCAGCACCCTGGAACTGTGAGGCATGGCAGACACTTTAAAATTGACGTGCTTTTGCGAGAACACTTTGCCATACAGTTGTTCAGGAGAAATACAGTAATTCAATTTCTTGACCCTCTGTATTTCTTCCCCTGCTGTCTCCTCCCACACCTGATTCTGCTCTGCCCCTTGCCCTCCCCCTACTCTTTCCCTCCCAGGTCCCTTCCTTTCTCTACCTCCCAAGACGATTTTGTTCCTCCTTCTAAGTAGGGCTAAAGCATCAAGAGAATGCTAGGGCAGTGATGTTGGAGTAGGTAGGGGAGCATTCTCATAGAAGCAAATGGGAGAGAGGATGGGATAGGGAGTGTGCAGAGGGTAAAACAGGAAAGGGATAACATTTGAAATCTAAGTAAATAAAAAACTAATTTTTAAAAAGAGAGACCGGTAAAAAAAGAAATACAGTAATTCTCTTCTCTGTTGTCAATATCTGAAATGTATTTGGACAAAAGCAAGAAAAGTGGAAAAATGGATTGGCTTAAATAATGTAGATTTTCAAATAAAAAGTACCCCACAAATCACTAAATGGCAATAGTAATTTACAATAAATTGGCACTTTAAATACAATATAGAAGTTTATTAAGTAATTGACTAATAATTCTTTCTGAATCATTACTTTTCTTATTTACATTATTGTAAATGAACCACATCGAAATCTTGTTTAGCCAGAGAATTGACCATTCAAGAGTGCGAAGCACTAGGTTTCAGATCTATGGCTTTATAACAACACTAAGTTCCAAATTCCTATAACATGATTAATGTTTAAATATGTAAGTATCTTACACCTTGTATTTCTTTAATCTCAGAGGAGTTCACTATCCTGAAAGATGTGACATACCAATATTATTTCCACTAGCCTGTTTTGTTTGTGTCTGAAATAGAAGATTTTGAGATTTTGGTGCACGTTGAGTTGTGGATGATGACAGAAATGTTTACAAGGCATTACATCAACTAGACCTGAAGCATGACATGACCCACATATAGATTTTAACAACATAGATTTGGAACATCTTATAATGCAAAATAGTCACAGCTTCAGTGTTTTCTTGCTCTCAGTTTCTTTAATTTGTTATTACTACTATCAATGATATTTGCATGAGCATGTTATGTATGTATATGTGTATGTGTTGGTACAGGAACAATAGAACATGTATGGTAAGCACCTGATAACTTTATAGATTCAGTTCTCTCCTTCCACATTTACATGGTTACAACACAGGAGTTCATGTCACTGGACCTGAGAGGCACGTGCCTTTATCATATCACTGGCTCTAGAGTTTTACTCATTGATATGTATAATGTCCTTACCAGGTAAACAACTTTTAAAGGTATCTCTGATTCCAGCACATTCCTACATCTCTTGGTTTGTCTAGCAGACACCGTGTGGGCAGGATTGTTTCAACAATAGCAAAATATATAGACTTTGTGTTTTTATTCAATAGTGAAGTTGTAGGTCAGAAAAGCAAAAGTTGATGGCCTAGAGGTAGATTTGTTGCCTGTTTGGAATTGCATCCCTACCAGGTCACGGTTTGCTTTCAACCTTTTAGATGTGTAGCATTGAGTCTGCCCAGCATCTGACCAAGCCAGTGGATTGCTCTCTTAACTGGGATTTAACATGATCGATGTCACAGAACATCTCTGTAACCGCTTCATAAAAAAACCCAGCTTACTGTTTGTTCCTAATCACTCAAAAGCTAAATTTAAGTTTTCACAAATCCCAGTTTTCATAGACTTAGATTGCACCTGGAGGAATAAAACATAATACATAAATGTCCCATGTGTAAACTCGGAACTAAACTGTCCACTCCCACTAGTTTTTCTCTGGATACAAAAAGCTTTTTTGTTTTTTGTTTTAACTTCTATGCTGTTATTTGAAGCTTCAGACAAAAGTCATGTCATCTTTTGGTACTGGGGACTGAGATACGCATTTGAATATGTTCCCTGGGTTTTCTTAGAGTACTCAGAGCAGAAGGAAGTGGACTGGGACAAAGATTGTGCCATTCCTACTGGACACAGGAGGTGAGACAAGTAAGGTAGTTTGTTCAGACACAGAGGGCAGAGTGAGAGGCCAGGTACAAAGCTATTGATGGAATAGCCCAGTACTCACGACAAGACCAGAGATCAGGGAAGAGAAATCAGGGACATAAATTCAGGAGAAAAGACTAGAAAGTGACTTGCCAGAGGATCAGCTTTTGTCTGAAAAAATAAAAAACAGGAAGTCACTGAACAGTAATAAAATTCTCATCACTCTGGTCAAAGTGTGATATTTTGAATGTAGTTAGTGACCAAGATCTTCGTCAATATTTAGAAATTAGTATAAAGCTACTTCTGGAATGGAAAAAGAGCACTAGGGAACAAAAATCCCGAATTATCTTGGAAGTAAATATCCTAGCCATTATTCAGATACAATGTCCACACCGATAAGAGCCAGGTATGCCATTAGTGCGTATATACTTGAAGAATGCTCAAACAACATGCCATGGAGATATTTGTATACTCATATTGATGGCTCCATTGTTCACAAGGGCAGGTCATGCAAACTGCTTAGATGTTCATCAACTCATGAGTTAATAAAGGAATCCTGGTTCACATATACTATGGACATTTTATTTATTTTTAAGGAAAAATGAAAATTAGATGTTTTTAGGAAAATAAATTCAACTGGAGATAATAAGCTTATGAGACATAGATTTAATTGTGTGTGTGTGCATGTGTGTGTGTGTAAGAGATAAATGGGAAATAGGGAAGGGAGAAAGAGAGAGAGGGGGAGAGAGAAAAGGGAGAAAGAGGGAGAAGAGGAAAATAGAAAAGACAGGAAGTTGAGGAACCAGTCTTACAGGGGAAAGGACAATGGAACAGAAGTGATGTGAACATTAATGAGGCAAGAGGGATTGCTTGGAGATAGAAGAAAGAGGGACAAGCAAAAGATGGAGCAGGCTGAACAGATGAGGGAAGCAGAGAAGGGACCAAATTAGAATACACTGCAAAGACGCAAAGTATGAGAACACTGTAATGCCGGCCAGGCCTTTATATGATAACTTAAAAATTCATCTAAATTTTTTCAACAGAGAAATTCAGTAGAAATTTCAACAAATAATATCAAGAGTGGAAGACATTGAGGTACTTATTTTCTCACCCTGAGTAAATCAGAGAAATCAATATATGATGGTTTGAATTATCTCAAAAGTCATCAGAGAAGAACATCACTGGTGTGACTTAAAAGGTCTCAAAGTATAGCTAGATATTCAAGCAGCTGATTACTTGTCACTGCTGACATTTGAAGGCGTTGCCTACACCGACTTCACATTTCTACAACAGTTCAGTCCCATAGAAGTCACCTTTCAACTGGACTAATGAAAGATGTGTAAAATACTTGATGGAAAGTTGTCAGTCCCATTTGTTGCCTTTCACAAATGCCCCATGGTCATTGAGAGACACAAACACAATAGTCAAGAAGGAACCAGTGACTTGATTGCCAGTGTGGGCTGGTACCCAAGGAGGCTCCCCCTTCCCGGAGGAAAAGTGAATGAGAAAATGGGGTAAGGGATGTGTGACTGGGAACTGGGAAGAAGGGGACTGTGATCAGGGTGTAAAGTGGAAAATAAATTAATTAATCAGGAAAAAACAAAAAAGGAGGAAACCATCTTCATCAGTGTCCTATTTCACTTTAATGATCAAAAGGATGAAGCTTAGTAGCATGAGAAGGCTGGCTCAGCAGGTCAGTGTGACTTATGGAAATGCCTGTGGGAGATTGTCTTGTTAATCAATGTAAGAAGATGTCCCCATGGTGGGCAGCTCTGTAGCATGGGCAGGTGGTCTTCAGTCTTAGGCTGTACAGCGAAGCTAGGTAAATATGAAGCTGGAAGGGGGCCAGCAAATATCTTCCTCCATGTCATCTGTTTCAGTTCCGTTGAGTTCTTGCCTCCATGATGGACTGCGACCTAAAAGTAGAAGCCATGGAAACCCTTTTCACCCTCAAGTTACTTTTGTTCACAATGTTTTATCACACTCAGAAAAAGGAAACTGAAGCACCTTGGGATTTTCCAAGTTACCCATGATTGGTAAACTGTGTAATTATAAAGATTTATATAAAAATCTTGACACTCCAGTTATTTTAAAAATGCAAAACATAAAACCCTGAGATCAAATTTACTATCATTAGAACTTCTATGCAGCACTATGTGCCTCAATAAATCTATATAAAATACATTTAATATTACAGTCTTGATAAACGACTTTAACATAAAAAAAAAGTATTTCCCAAAGGAAAAATGGATACTCTTATTTTATTCCAGTATCTTCCAGTGTGTTTGTAAGGAAAGACTAAAAAAAAAAAATCAATTGCCTACATTTTATACGCCTTTTTCCACATTCATAGTTTCATGCCCCTGTCAAATAGAATATCATGGAAGGGCATGTATTTCATGCATGCAGCAAGAGTATCTTTCAAAATTACTGTATTTAAATTCTATAACTTTCTATGCTTCACCAAACACCTGCATTTTTTTTTAGAAAGGCAAGAGTGAAAAGTGGTTTATTCTCCATAGAAAAGTAAAGGGTTTTTGCAAAGTTTGAATAAAATATCAATTTGACACATCTTGAATCTAGATATATACAAACTCTTCTGGCAGACTTCTGGGATTATTTATTTCTCTCCAGAAGAGCAAAAACATCTTTATTCAAAATTTCCAACTTTGTCTATTACCGTTTCCCTCAATAAATGTCTCAATCATATTTTTGAACAATTTATTAAAGTTATTAAAACATTATTTGCCTTTTGATGAACACTGACATCCCTCTAATGGCTCCTTCATGTATGTAACTAATTTAACTAGTTCGCTTAAGTAAAAATGTATCCCTAGACTCTGAGTTTCATAATTAAAGTACTGTTTTATTTTAGAACAGTTGAACACTATAGAAAATAACTGCAAATTGAATATAAAACATTCTCATTCATCTTCCCTTTCTTATTTTTTATTTTAGTATTGTAGCTCTCTTATACTGACTAAATCAATATTCGCATGTTGTCACTGAATTCATACTGGATTCATGCATCTTCTATTTTTCCCAATATCTTGTTATAATATCCCGTCAGGATACATTGCATTTGGTGATGTTTCCTGAAACTCCGCTTAACTTTTATAGATTTATTAGACCTTTTGTCAATGACCCTAACCATTTGAGAATTACTGGTCAGGTGCCTTATAGACATATCCTATCTTAAGATTTCTTATTTATGAGCTCTCTGTTCCCAGATCCCGTGGGAGAGATACCTACCGCCTGGTCAGGTGGGCACTCCTGAGGCTGCAGAGCAGAAGAGACCACCAACACTGCCCACCCTGCCCACATCCCTGGCCCCAAGAGGAAACTGGAGAGGGCTCCAGGTGAGGCAGGAGCCCTGCCTGAGACACCGAACCTGAAGGAATCAGACCGATAAACAGTTCTCTGCACCCAAATCCCGTGGGAAGGAGAGCTAAATCTTTCAGAGAGGCAGACACGCCTGCAAACCAGAAGAGACTGCTCTCTACACACATTGCTGATTCCAGAGGAAAACACCGAGGCCATCTGAACCCTGGTGCACGGAGGCTCCCGGAAGAGGCGGCGAGATCTTCCTGGTCGCTGCCACATGCTGAGAGCCCGTGGCAGAACCCCATGAGCTTAACTCGAGCCTCGGGACCAAAGGTAAGACTAACTTATCTGCTGCAAGTGACTTGCCGGGTGGAATCGGGACAACAGAGGCAGAATCCTCTAGGACCAGGCACGCCCTGTGTTTACTGGAAGTCCCACACCCATGATCCCGCCCCCGCAGCAGCCTCTGCTCCCAGAACCCGGGGAGAGATACCTCACCGCCTGGTCAGGTGGGCACCCTGAGGCTGCAGAGCAGAAGAGACCACCAACACTGCCCACCCCTGCCCACATCCCTGGCCCAAGAGGAAACTGTATAAGGCCCTGGGCTCCCGTGGAGAGGGCTCCAGGTGAGGCAGGAGCCCTGCCTGAGACACCGAACCTGAAGGAAACAGACCGGATAAACAGTTCTCTGCACCCAAATCCCGTGGGAGGGAGAGCTAAACCTTCAGAGAGGCAGACACGCCTGTGAAACCAGATGTGTCTCCACCCGACGCCGGTAGCCGATTCATGGGCGTA